>NC_083363.1:47249663-47549663 GCF_030254825.1 Meriones unguiculatus
ACACCGATGAGGGTGACGTGGAGGCCAACCAATTCGTTGATGAGCTTTGACTGGGATAGAGCTCTGACTGTTTCAGCAGTGAGATCCATGCAGGCAGCTGTGGAGGAGTGGATCACTGACTCCTAATGTCGCTTGGCCACGGTCAAGATTTAACCCAGAAACCTGTGTGTCTCCTGGTCTATGGGCGAGGGTCATAGCACCTGCCCTCTGGGTGGTGGTGCGTTCAGATGAGACCGTGCAGGTGTGCCTGCTGTTGTGTGTGTCAGGCTCTACAGCTGCATTGGGCCATTCCAGTTCAGTCCAATGTTGGTAACTTCAGAGCACACAAACCGCTTTGGATTGCATGGACCTCCTCTCTCTGCCAGCTGGTGGGTCCTTGCTGATTATCATTCTGTGAGCTGGTTCAGCATCCAGGCTGGCACATTGAGATAAATGTTGGCCCTCGCTTTACATTAAACACCCCAAGAAGAGAGTGATCAATAAGAGAACAGAACCATAAAAGATCATTAAAGAGAGTTGTTCAGAAGCAGGTGTGTATTCATTTTTATAAGTTCCCAGCTGAGAAAACCAAGCTGAAGCGCCCAGGCTTGCAAAAGCAGAGGCCATTTGTAACCTTTAGATCTGTAAGGCATTTGTCTAGCTCGGAAGGACATTTTCCTGCCGCCAGCTGCCGCCATGAATGGCCTGTGGAACGCAGGCGTGCATTTGGTTGCTGGATGTGCTGGTGACCTGCCTCTTTCCTGCTTGAGCCACATGAGGGTGTGTGGTTCTAGTTCCATCACCCTCATCTCCAGAGAACATCTGCAGATACAACTCAGGTCTCAAAAGTTTCCTCAGGCAAGTGATTAGAATTAAGACTGTTGTTCTGTCTGGTTAAACCAAGGGCTGGCATGGGTGCCAGTTTTTCTTTGGCACACGGCTTGGTTGCTGTGGCGACCAAACTTCTGCGCACTGGCTTCAGAAGCTAACCTTAAGCAGCGCTCTCTCCAGACTCCCCAAGCGGCCAGAACCGCCCCACCCCAGACACCTCAAATGCTGTAACCACCACCAACCCCAGTGTCAGCCATCCCTGCCCTTTGTCATCAGATGGGCAAGTCATCAAGAAGGGTGTGCAGAATCTTCAGTCCCAGTGTAGAATGTCCCTATGCCTTCCTGTGTTTGCCAGCCAGTTTCCGGTCCGCATGCAAGGCTCGTTAACGTGCAGCGATGGCTTTCTTTAGATCTTTCCTGATCCTCCACCCGATGCAGACCTGTTCTCCCGGAGTCTTATACTTATTCATATGTCCACAAGGTGGCGCCTGTGTCACTGTTCTCCTGACCAGTCTCTGCTCCGGTGTGATGCTCTATCCCTGGAAGTAGCAGTTGAAGTGTTTGCTGAATTTACCAATTTTGACTCTTCTCTTTTCTCCACTCTAAGGATTTTATCAAAATGGAAAGTTAATGCCCTGTTATTGTTTCTGAGACATCAGTGCCGTTGTATCCTAACAGGGAAAGTTAAAAGGGAAAGACACTGAGCTGGACCACACGGCCCAATGAGGAGGGTCTGCTCCACGGGTGCCCATTTGGGCTCCCCATCAAAATTACCAAGACACCCACCTCTGATTGGGTGGAGGAGGGGCCTGGTGCTGGGGGAGGGGCTCGTGTGTGTATCCTGTTGTCTTGAGGTAGTAATAGGATGTCGCCAGGGACAAGGACAGCCAGGTGGATGTCCAGGAGCTATAACCACGTCTCTCCTGTGCTTCATAACTTCTTCTGGGGGGTCCCAGCCCCAACTGACCCTGCACAGGCAGGATGGGCTCATTACCAAGCCTGAGGTGAACAGCAGGGCAATTTCTACAAAGCTCTCTTTATCGGACCAGCAAAAGGAGAGGCACAGAAGAAGAGCAATTTTTACCCTGGTGACTGAAAAGCGCAGCCGACAGCATAAGTAGAGATGTCCTGTCTTCATTGAGAATACAAGTGGGTCTATTGGAAATAGCTGTGATTTTTATTGACACAGGCTTATGCATATTTATGGGGTAAAGTGTGACAGTTTGGTACACAAGTGCATCACATCCAAGTCAGGAACTAGCGTATGTGTCCCTCGGACGATCATTTGTGGTGGGGTGCGATGTTTGGACAAGGTGACCCCCATAGTCTCGGGCATTAGAATGTTTGGGCCTCAGCTCGTGGCACTGTTTAGGGAGGGATAGGAGGCACGGCTTCAGTCTGAGGAAGCGTGTCACTGGGGGCACGCTTTGAAGTGTCAAAACCACAAGCCATTCCCAGTAATGTGCTCCTGTGCGGGTGGAGATTCGAACTCCCAGCTGTTCTGTTGCATGTCTACACCTGCTTCTGTAATACCCCGCCATGATGGATTCTAACCCGCTTGAACCATAAGCCAGCAGCTCTGATGAACCAGCACTTAGAGACCAGGCAAGGATGCTCTCGTCACCACACCATCCCATCCCGAGGCCTCTCCACACCAGCCAAGAGGTGGGGCAGCCCGTGAGTCAAAAGCAGGAAAACCGAACACTCCCAAGTGAGGCGGCCAGGAGCACAGTGGCTCTAGGCATGCAGGGCTCTGAGGAGGTGGCTCTTTACACAAGAGTGGACGCAATGCTCCCACTGGGAATTCCACAGGAAGGCAGCCCACAGACAGAGAAAGCCTCAGGAGATGGAGATGCTTAGTACAAATCCAACAGGTTCAGTAAGAGTTCATGGCCAGAAAATAAAATAGATGTGTGTGAGGTGAGAATCGAGAGAGAAATCGGAGACCTTTTCCTATAACGCTCGAGTTCTGAGTGGCTCAGCGCCCTGTTTGAATTTGAACTCTGTCCCCTCTAGGAGGGAGACACTGGAAAGCCCACTTCCCTTGCCAGAATTTCTGTCTTGCCACCACACTGGGTCCTGTTCCCGGCTGCCACCCTTTACCTGGACCAGGAGTTACCTTTGGACTCACTCAACAGCTTCTGTTTTTGTCCCAGTGACACGAGCTCACCCAGCAGGTTCCCACTCAACACTTCAGTGCCTTCCCTTCACTCCCAAGTAATGCAGGGCCCATTTTCCCCACACGAGACCACAGGCCTTCATACATACCATCCTACCAGGAATGGATTTTCCGCCTTCTCCTCCAGATAGCACCTTTATGGCTCCTGAGACCTGCCAGCCACCCTCAGATGTCCTCACCAGTGCTATGTGAGAACATCTGTGAATATAATGTATGATTACAGCCGAGACTGACATTGATCAGCCTCCTCCCCCATCCTAGAACTTTGCCTGGTATGTATGCTTTTTTGCTCAGCAAATGAACAAATCCCGAGTTTAAAACCATTGTGCTGAGATTTTAAAAGCAAGAATATCTAGGGTTGTACCAGGGAAGCCTTGTGTAAATGTATCTTTTATTCACCTGATGTGATTGTCATCTTGAAGATTAGCTGCCTCCGTCTGCTAGCCTAGGCCTAGTCCTAGAAGCTTCTAGCCTCTGTAAATCTATAGGCCTAAAATATTGTTAGCCTCTGAGACTTACTACTAAATAAGCTCACCCTTTCTAGCTCTTTCTGAACTCTGACTGGCTGGTTCAACTCAGCTGTTCTGACTCAAAACGAACTCTAGCAATCTCTTCTAATCATCTGGCTCCTTTTCATTCTCTGGCTCGTTCTGCCTTTACTTGTGTCTACCTTGTTCTCTCTTCAACCTCTCTCTGTAAAACTCTCCTGGTAAAAACTGCCTCTGAATTCCACAAGCTCAACTGCCGCTGACTCAACTCCACTGCACTGCCTTTCAACTTACTGACTCATCCAAAGTGCCTGAACAGAACTGACTAGAACTCAGGTATCTGCATGCCTCTGTCTCCTGGGGGCTGGGATTAAAGGCAAGTGCTACCCCTCTTGGACCTAAGCTTTACTTTACCTGAAGCTTGCTCTATACAAGGCTGGCCTTGAACTCAGAGATCTCCTTGCCTCTGTCTCCTTGGATTAAAGGCCTGCTCTAAGCAGTCCTACTTCTGTGCTGGAAGGAAATCATACTGCTGTTAGATTTCTGAGACACTCATACAGGTAATACAGATTGATGGGAGAGATACCCAGAGTTCTGAAGGGAAAATGGACACTAGGCATTTGTATCGAGTGATATTTTACTTTCTCAGAGAAAAATTAGCAAAAGTACAGTGGCCAAAGTCAATTAGAACTAAAAAGAAAAGAAAAAAAAGAAGTAGTAGCTTGTCTTAGGGTTCTATTGCTGTGAAAAGACAGTATGTCCACAGCAACTCTTTAGAAGGAAGGCGTGTAATGGGGCTGGCTTACCTTTCAGAGGTTTAGTCCATTATCATTGTGGCAGGAAGCATGGTGGCATGCAGGCAGACATGGTACTAAAGTGATAGCTGAGAGTTCTGTATCCATTTGGGCAGGCAGAAGAAAGAGACCATGAACCACTATGCCTGGCTTGAGCTTCTGAAACCTCAAAGCCCATCGCCCAGTGACATACTTCCTCCAGCAAGACCACACCTACTCCAACAGGCCACACCTCTAAGCACGCCCCTTCCTGTGTCTATGGGGGCCATTTTCATTCAAACCACTACCTGGTTAAACCAGGCTGGTAGGCTCCAGGAACTGACTGGATCATGAAGACTCTGACCTCTGCTGTACATTAATCTCAGATGGATTCATAACATGATGACTGTGAGGGGCCAGAGAGACTAGAAGGCAGGATCTAGGCAAAGGGACCGGACCCCTGGGCATGCCCCCTGGGGGAATGTCTTATCCTTGGCTCCTTCCTCTTTACTCTCTCTGCTTTACACCCTCCACACACATGCATTGCCATGATGGTCAGGCTCAGAGGACCAAGCAAGCATGGGTAGGGCCTTCAGCAACTGAAAGAAAGCCGAGGAAAACCCCTCTTTAAGTAGTTTCTCTTGCGTATTCTTGTCAGAGCTGCAAAAACAAAACCAACAAACAAAACCCTAACATTTGGAATCCAGAAAGGGAAAAGATGTGAAAATAAAAGTTTTAGATTAAAAATTGAGCATGTTTAATAACACCTGGTGTGGGGGAGCCGAAGGCGGTAAATACGGTCGTGTAAGCTCCTTTAGGCAGGCAGTGTAGATTAGAGGACTGTAGATGAGATAGTTAAATTTGTGATAAGAAAGAAATGTCAACTCTTTCTGCCCTAAACAGTTAAAATATAGTAAGGGTTTTATAATGCCCTACAGTAGATTAAAAGACATATGTTTTATATTATTAGAGAAAGGGGAAAAAAAGTCAAAGTTATATAAAGGATAAGTTTTATAATAAGATTAGTTTAACGGAAAAGGGGGAAGGAGGGTGGGACCAGGATGAGAGGAGGCAAGGGGCTACTATCAGGATATAAAGTGATGAATAATTTTTTTTAATTAAAAGATTAAAGACAAAACAAAGCATAGTCGCAATAAATGCGAAAAGGCGGAGTTACTTTAAGGTCAAGTGCAGCAACAAAAACTGTTCTTTCTAAGATTATTTTTATTTTAAATTATGAATATGTCTATATTCATAATTTATGAATATGTATGGTCATGTGCACTTGCGTGCAGCTGACCTTGGGAGGCCAGAGGCATCGGGTTTCCTCAGGAGCTGGAATTACTGGCGATTGTGAGCTGGGTAACACAGGGGCTAGAACCCAAACTTGAGTCCTCTGTGTAAGCAGCACATCTCTTAAGCACCGAGCCATCTCTCCAGCCCCAGGCCTTGTTCTTCTAAAACGGCACGCTTATAAAAGGATCACTGAGGGTTGATGGTCACTACTCGAGCACTGGGATGAGTACCCATCTCAAGGGAAGGTAGAGGGTGGCAGAGCAGGGCACACAACAGTCTCCTGTGGCTTCCATATGCGCAGAGGTGCACACATCTCATCCATCATATACACACAGTCCATTAAAAAACTGGTACAAGTTCAAAATGAGTTCTCAGGATTAGTAAATAGCAAACTAGATGGTAATGCCGACGAAGGGGTCGGGGGTAGTAGTTAAGGAGCCAATGGGGGCAGGGCTGAAGAAGCATCCAGTAGGCATCCGGAGCTCTACCTCAGCTGGTCCAGAGAAGACCATGGGGCCCAAAGGCCTCGAGTGCTCATAGAAGGGAAGGATGGAGAGTGTCTGCCTGTGCTGAAGGCATTGCCTCTGTGGTCTTGGGGAGGGAGTCTTCTCTTCTCTTCTCACAGTAAAGAGAATCACGGTGTCAAGAGCGGGGCGGGGAGGTTGTTTTGAGGCTCAGGCAGAAATGGAGAACTGTAGATGTTCTTACAGAGAAATGCCTTGAGGAGGCTTCTGGCATTAATGTCGACCCTCCTTTGGCTGGAAGTCTTCCTGCTGCGCCAGGTTAAGATAAAGAAGGGTTTGAGCTGTGGTATTTTGCACGCAGTAACTTCGAGACTGTCAGGGACCTCCTTAAAGAGGAGGAGAAAAGTGTCTTCACAGAGCAAAATGCAAGTGGACCTACATGCTCAAGACTGGGGACAAGGGACAAGCCCGTGGGAAATGCTGAGGGGGAGCCCTGGACCTGCCTGACTAGGAGTGAGGTCTGTCTGTGTTGCTCCTTTTCCTAGTGAGTGATAACAAGTCTAAGATGGCTTCCAGATCTGTGCAAGTCCTGCAGCCAGCTCTTTATCACAGTGTGTGCCATGCCTTTGCTAGACACCCCGGTCCGTGTGCTCCCACCTGGCCACCTGGTGCAGCTGCCACCCACCCACTTCCCTACCACCTGCCGGCTCCGTGTTGTGTGACCACGGGGCTTTCCCTGAAGCCGATTAGCAGCTAGCAAGTGGCTAGTACCTGCTGCAGAGCAGGAAAAGGTCCTAGGAACCGCAGTGTGCACTGGGTATCTAAAAGCCTTGTCGCGCTCATTACAGTTGCCCAAGCTAGTATTTGGCCTCATCTCCCTGCTGCTTCTTCGTGGATGGTGAAGGCTCTGATTGCTTCAAGATCTGCCTTAGATTTCCCTCTCTAGAGACCCCCATCACACACTTGTATCTCCTCGTTCTGTGCCCACGGGCTTTGCATGGACTTCTTGGTCTTGATTTTCTTTGATTTTCTTGATTTTCTTTTCTTTTTTCTTTGATTACCTGGACTAGGAGCTGCCACAGAGGCAGGGCTGCATCTCACACAGTATTGACAGGCAAACAATGCATTTCTAGAGGCTCCTTGTTTAGCACTTGCTCTGGCTAAGGGTAACCTTGAACTCTTGGTCCTCCTGTCTCCACCTCCCAAGTGCTGAGGTTAGAGGGGTGTGCCACCATACCTGTGCAGGTTTTCTGGAATGAGTGAGTGGTGACCCAGTGAAACTGAAAAGTGAAAGATGGTGTTATTTGGTAAAATCTTGGAAATGAGTTCTTTAGAGCTAGCCTGAGGGTAAGAGAGGCCTTTTTTTCAGCGCTACATGCTTTATCTAATCAAGAGCGCAATAACCATCTCCATTTTACATTTGAAGAGAATGAGGCACAGCATACTGACTGCTTCCCCAAGTTACTTCAAGGGGCAGAGGAGAGATTTGAACCCAGGAGCACTGGATTAAAAGTCTTCCCAAAGTGACTATCCTATACCACCCTAGTGTACTAAACTAGGTCATTTGGAAACTTCTTGAAGTTTAAAATCAGAAACCAATGAGACTCCCAACGAGACTCCCACTGAGCAGTAGAAAATGATACATGTGACAGCTTTGTTACCGAACCCCTCAAGAAACTAGGAGTGGTTTCACTGCTGTTACCCAGGTTTGAACTTAGACAAAAGTTCCTTTTTGTCTTTTTTTTTTCCTGCTCTATTTTTCTGGGTTGCATTAGACTGGTTTAGTGTGACCCATTTAATAATACCATGGAGAAATGTAAATCTCTAATTTCTCTCAACTGAAATGTACAGTTTGCCTTTGCTGACAGTTAAGAATAACAAGAAAGCCCCGAGAGAATGAAACAGTAGCACTGATTTGTGCACCCATTGGTTCTGCCCTTCGCAGGATGGCGCAGGTTCTGCTCCCATTGGTCTCTGAACCAGTGAAGTCCCTTCCCCTCTACACTTCAAAGGCGTTCCTGCTCAGAAAACACGGGCGGGCATTTCCAGAATTCAGTTAATTAAGGCTCCGTAATTGACACTGGGCTCTCAGGACCACGCTTCCCATCCACGCTCGTCCTGAGAGTTGCCGTAGAAGGTGGTGTTTTTGATGTCCTCAGACTAGAGATGGAAATGAGTTGTCTATAAGAAGCACTTCTTAGAAGTACAGCAGTTCCTCCTCCCCCTCCCCCCAGAGAACAATGACTGCTAAGTGCTTTTTGAGGAGTTTTCAGAAACTCAACAGTAATTAAGGGCACAAACTGGGGGACCAGGGGGAGTGCCCTGAAGCAAGCAAAGTCCCACTCAGGATTCTAGAGCAGATAAATGGACCTCTGCAAGCACGCTGAGGCTCCCTGTGCCTCTTCATTCCTCCTCAGCAGAAGAAAAGGACTCTAATATGGATGAGAAACGAATATGCCAGCAGTTCTGTTTGCTCACCAGGCATGTCAAACCAGAAAGGAGCCTTTGTCATGGCCTGTCTTTGTCATGCAGTCATGTGTGAATGGTTAGGCTTAGAACCATGGAAACCTACCAAACATGCAGAGGTTCTTGCTTGCTCAAAACTGGATTAGTTGCTCCCAGAGCAGGTTGCTGCAAAGCAAGACCATCCCTTGTATGTCTCTTCCATGTGTGCCTGCTTGCCATTTGACCTTTTGCCATGATGCCCTTGCCACCACTGTGTCCTTGAACTCTCCAGCCCCTGTAAACTTCAGTTGTTCATAACTGAAGCCCCAGGCATTTTGTTGTAGCAACAGAGAAGGAACCAAGAAGTAAAGTTAAATGTCAGTACACATTACCAAAGAGATTTTGTGAAATCCATGCCTATAGAAATTATATAACCAGTTAGTCAAAGAAGAAATCATTTGGAAATGTTTTGAAATGAATGAAAATGGAACTGTAGCATACTAAAACCTATGGGGTGTAGCTAATAGAATGGTTAAAGGTCTTTGAAAGCCTGTACACAAGCAAAACAAACCAACACAACAACAAAAATACTCAAGCCAATACGATATATAACCTTATACCAGCTATGAAGAACATTTACTGCTCATTCAGAGGACCCAAATTTGGTTCCTAGCACCCATGTTGGGTAGTTAAAATCACCTGTAACTCCAGCCTCTGTGGACACTTACACACGTTTATAAAACACATAAATAAATATAAATCTTTTTTACATTTTTATTTTTTATATTAATTGCAGTTTATTTACTTTGTATCCCAGCTATAGCCCCCTTCCTCATTCGCTCCGAATCCCACCCTCCCTCCATTATTTCCTCCCTGCCCCTCTATTAAGTCCACTGATAGGGGAGGTCCTCTTCCTCTTCCTTCTGACCCTAGCTTATCAGGTCTCATCAGGACTGGCTGCAATGTCCTCCTCTGTGGCCTGGCAAGGATGCTTCTCCTTCAGGGGATGTGATCAAAGAGACAGCCATCAGTTCATGCCAGAGACAGTCCCTGATACCCTTACTAGGGTACCCACTTGGATACTGAGCTGCCATGGGCTACATCTGAGCAGAGGTTCTAGGTTATATCCATGCATGGTCCTTGGTTGGAGAATCAGTCTCAGAAAAGACCCCTGTGCCCAGATATAGTTGGTCCTTGTGGAGCTCCTGTCCTCTCCAGGTCTTACTGACTCCCCCTTCATTCATGAGATTCCCTGCACTCTGCCCAATGTTTGGTTATGAGTCTTAGCATCTGTTTTGATACACTGCTAGGTATAGTCTTTCAGAGGCCCTCTAGGGTAGGCTCCTGTCCTGTTTCTTGTTTTCTCATACTTCCAATGTCCATCCCATTTGTCTTTCTAAGTGAGGATTGATCATCTTAGCCCAGGTCCTCCTATTTGTTTAGCTTCTTTAGGTGTACAGATTTTAGTACGTTTATCCTTATCTTATAGGTCTAGTATCCACTTATAAGTGAGTATATACCATGTGTGTCTTTCTGCTTCTGGGATACATCACTCAGGATAATCTTTTCTAGATCTCACCATTTGCCTGAAAATTTCATGATTTGTTTTTAATTGCTGAGTAGTATTCCATTGTGTAAATGTACCACAATTTCTGTATCCATTTCTCCATTGAGGGACATCTGGGTTGTTTCCAGGTTCAGGGAGATACAAATCAAAACAACCCTGAGATTTCACTTTATACCCATCAGAATGGCTAAGATCAAAAACTCAAGTGACAACACATGCTGGAGAGGATTTGGAGAAAGGGTAACCCTCCTCCATTGCTGGTGGGAGTGTAAACTTGTACAACCACTTTAGAAATCAATTTGATGCTTTCTCAGACAATGAGGAATAGTGCTTCCCCAAGATCCAACTATAGCTCTCCTAGGCATATGCCCAAATTTTGCTTAAGTACACAACAAGGACATTTGTTCAACCATGTTCATAGCAGCTTTATTCATAAATATAAACATTAAAAGAGAACTCAGCAGACTATGAATGGAAGGAAACTGCCTCTATTTGATGATGTCTGTCTACAAAAACTCAGAGTGAATCTTAGTAGCTTAAGCCTCCAAGCTTTTTTCATTGGGCATCAAGGACAAGGCTTATTCATCTGCCATTTGTTTTCAACATTGCTATGAAGGTTGCTAAGGCAGTTAGGGAAGTAAATGAAGGAAAAAAGCATCCAAGTTGGGTGAAGACAGGAAACTGTGTCAGTGATGGACTTTCATGTGAGAAAATCCTGGGGGTTAAAAACAAGTTCACCAATGCTGTGCAATACAAGAGTAGGAGCACCATCCAGGCATTGGAAGCCACCTTTAATCCCAACCCTTGGAAGGCAGAGGCAGCAGATCTCTGTGAATTTCAGGCCAGCTTGGTTTATATAGCAAGTTCCAGGCTATCAGGGGCTACATAATGAAAGACTATCTCAAATTTTAAAAGTTACAGTAATAAACAGTAACAATGAACAGTCAGAAAAAAATGAGAAAATTTCATTGTTATTCTTTATTAATTTTTATTTTGTTATATTAATCACAGGTTATTTACTTTGTATTCCAGCCATAGCCCCCTCCCTCATTCCCTCCTAACCCCATCCTCCCTCCCTCATCTCCTCCCAGCTCCATCCTCCCTCCCTCATCTCCTCCCAGCTCCATCCTCCCTGCCTCATCTCCTCCCAGCCCCTTTCAAAGTCCACTGCTAGGTCACTGTTATTCTTAAATTCTTTAATAAAATAGTAAAGTGAAGTATAAGACCTTAGTATAAAACTAAAATCAGTGAATGGAAAGGCTTCTAGTTAATGGATTAGAAGACCAAATACAGAGAAAATTATGATAGTTTTTACACTAAATCATAGCTACAGAATCTCTCAAAATTGTGGCTGTGCTTTCTGTAGAAATTGAGAGAGCCATCCAGTTTGTAAGGAAAAGTAAGAGGTTTGGCTGAAACAATCTGAGGTGAAAAAAGAACAAAGCTAGAGGACTTTACACTTCCTAACTATCAAGCGCAGTTTTGGGACATCAGTAATAAAGACACTGTAGGAGCTAGAGAGGGGGGCTCGGTCCATGAAGTACTTGCTTCATGAACACAGGGCCTGAGTTTGACCCCCAGTACCATGTAAACCCTAAGCATGGTGGTATTCCCTTTGCAACCCCAGGGCTGGGGAGGTGGAGACAGATTAATCTCTGGTACTTGCTGGTGAGGCAGTTTAGTGTAATCAGCAAGTTTCACGTCCTCCTAAACTGTAAAAACAGGATGGCAGCTCTCAGGGGCAACACCTGAAAATTGACCTCTAACCTCCACTGTCACATGCACACACATATACCCACACATACATGTGCACCTACACACACACACACACACACACACACACCACTCTGGTATTGGCATGTTAAGTATATAGGTTAAAGAAATATAAGGCAACCAAGGGTCTCTGAAAGACTACCCAGCAGGGTATCAAAGCAGATGCTAAGACTCTTAGCCAAACTTTGGGCAAAGTGCAGGGAATGTTATGAAAGAAGGGGGAGAGAAAAACCTGGAGGAGACAGGAGCTCCACAAGAAGAGCAACTGAACCAAAAAAATCTTGTCTTTTCTGAGACTGATATTCCAATCAAGGACCATGCATGGAGATAACCTAGAACCCCTGCACAGATGTAGCCCACTGCACCTCAGTGTCCAAGTAGTAGGTTCCCTAGTAAGGGGAACAGAGGCTGTTTCTGACATGAACTCAGTGGCTGGCTCTTTGATCACCTACTGGGGGGGTGGGTAGCGTCAGCCTTACCAGGCCACAGAGGAAGATAATGCAGACAGTCCTGATGAGACCTGATAGACTAGGGTCAGATGGAAGGGGAGGAGGACCTCCCTATCAGTGGACTGGGGAAGGGGCATGGGAGGAGAAGAGGGAGGGAGGGCATGAGGGAGGGGGCTACAGCTGGGATACAAAGTGAATAAATTGTAATAAATACAAAATAAATAAAAACATATTTAAAAATAAAAAAATAAAATGGTAACCAAGAAAGAAATTCTTACATTTATAGGTTAAATTATTTTGCTAAAGAGGCCAAAAAAAAAAAAAAAAAAAAAAACAATGGCAAAGAAATAGTTCTTTTAAAGATTGGTGCTCAAAGTTTGTAATGATAACCATTTGTGGTGGTTTGAATTAGACTGCATCCCCCATAGGCTCATATATTTGAATGCTCAGCTATCAGGGAATGGCACTATTTGAAAGGATTAGAAGGATTAGGAGTTGTGGCCTTTTTGGTGGAAGTATGTCACTGGAGGTGAGCTGTGAGGTTTCAAAGGCCCAATATTTCTACCCCCTCCCTTTCTCTATCTCTCCCCCTCCTTCTCCCTCTCCATCCCTATCCCCTTTCCCTTCCCTCTTCTCTCTCTTTCCCCAACTCCCCATGGATCAGGATGTAGAACTCTCAGCTACTTCTCCAGTACCTTGTCTGCCTGCATGCCAGCATGCTTCCTGACATGATAATGAACTAACTTCTGAAATTAAGCAATCCCATAATTTAATACTTTCTTTCATAAAAAGTTGTTTTGGTCATAGTGTCTCTTCACAGCAATAGAACAATAAGGAACCATTTTAATGGCCATGGGTTGTGTGTTTGTGAGTGTTATTTTAGATCTAAAATCATTATTTCTTTTAAGTGGATGGAGAGATATTTTTGAAATTGCTATCAGTAACATTGTCTAGGGGCTGGAGATATGGCTTTGAGGTTAAGAGCACTGACTATTTTTCCAGAAGACCCAGGTTTGATTTCCAGTACCCACAACCAACCATAACTCCATTTCCAGGGGTTCCAGTGTCATCTTCTGGCCTCTGCAAGCACCAGGGATGAATATGGTGCACAGATATACATGCAGGCAGAACACCTATGCACATAAAATAAATTTTTAAAAGATCATGCCCCAGAGTCTAGTACCACGCAGCAATGATTCAGGTGGCGGCTAGTAACTTGTCATCTGATTGTAAGGCCTTGTGGTCATAAGCCATGCTGCAGGAAGTGGGAGTAGTCGTGATTTGCAGGACTTGTGAGATTAGTGTCTACGCATAGTGAGAGAAGAGTGTGTGCTAGCAGGTCAGGTACATGGAGGTGAGAGCAAGTGGGTGGCTGTCCAGCAGGAGACACTGACCATTGTTATCGATGCTACTGAGATGGTACGAGAGAGAATCTTTGCTTTATGTACTTTGTAGCCAACTGTGGGGCCTTTTTTGTTAAAAATAAAAACAAAAACAAGGGAGGGAGAGAGTATTACTAATCTCAACACCAAGGATCACTACTGCATTGTTGTATAAAATGGGTAGCTGTTTGTCTCATTCCAACCTACCAGAGTTTGAATCACTCTTTGCATCCAAAAGTAAAATGTCAGTAATAGTTGTTTGTTCTGTTCTTTTTTCCCTTCCTTTTCCTTTCTTCCTTCCTTTTGCCTCCTCCTCCTCCTCTCTTCTTCATTCCTCTTCTTCTACCCCTTCTTTTTTCTCCTCCTCCTCCTCCTTTTAGAAGCCCTTTATCAAGTTGAGAAAGTTCACCTTCATTATTGGTTTAGTGATAACCACCTCCCTCCATCATGAAAAGGTAGTGGATTTGGCAAATGAGTATTGACCATCTGTCAAGAAAGCTTTTCCTTTTATATTTCCTCATAGTGAACTACACAGTTGAAATGACAGGTCACAATCTTGTGATCTTGAGATTAACATGTGTGGCCATGGCTTATTGCCCTTTTTAATGCCGGAGTGGACTTGCAGATGCTTGAGGGGGATTTTCTGCCTTTCTTCATGAGCTTTGCTTGCAGCAATCCTTTTGCATAGTTTGCGTAACAGGACAAGGCTGGCCCTTAAGATAATTTGAGCATTCCTTCCTTTTTATTAAAAAATAAAAATTAGGGTAAAGCTTCTGTTCATCCTTTAAATGTTTGCAAGTATTCACAGCTGAGGCTGTCTTGCCTTAGAAAGTTGTATTGGAAGGTGGATAAAGTGTAACTCTCATTTCTTTGTTAGGCTGTTGTGTTGGTCGCTTGTCTTTCAATTGGCCTATTCTGACCCGATGTGTCCAGGTTAATATATGTTAACCATAGTTAATACTTTTTTATTTTTCACATTACTAGTACCTGTGCTCTCCATATTGGTGGTTTGCGCCTTCTACTTCTCAAGAACTGATGGGTGGATGCTAATCAATGTATTCATTACTTTCCTGTTGCTGTGATAAAACCTCCTGACCAGAAACAACTTATAGAAGAAGAGTTTACTCAGTCTTACAATTCCAGAGAAATAAGAGTCCATCGCAGTGGGGAGGTGCAGCAGCAAGCAGCAGGCTTGGGGCCAGGAGTAGGAAACCAAGAGCTCACACCTTCAAAGTCAGGGAACTTAAAGTAAGTGAGGCTGTGTATTCTCTCAAAAGTCTGCTCTGGTGACATAATTCCTCCACCAAGGCCTTGCTTTCCAACCTTCGCAAGGTGTGCAAGCAACTGGGGACCAAGAGTTCAAATTCCTGACCCTATGGGAGCTGTTTCTCATTCAATCCTCCCAGTTTAATTCTTCCAAAGAAGCTCACTTTGTCGTTCTCTATTCTTTTCTGTATCTATTCAATGCTTTCTGCTCTTACATTTACTAGTACATATTAGTACTTGGGTTTTACTTACATTTTGTAGTATATAAAAGTGGGCCCTCATCTTTCTAGTTTGGTGCCTAACATATTTTTGAAAACAAAACTCTTGCCATGCTTGCTGTAATGCTATATATAAACTCAGCTTCTTATGTGGCTAAGGCGAGGAGGCCTCAAGCTAGTTTAATGGGGCAGCTTGACAACATAGTCAGCTTGACAAAATAGTTAGACCTGTATTTTCAGAAATGATTTTTGGAGTTGGGGAGATGGTTCAATGAGTTTAGTGGTTGCTGTACAGGCATGAGGGCTTGAGTTTGGGTCCTCAGTGTCTCTGTAAACAGCTGGGTTTGGTGGTGCATGCCTATAACTGCAGCGCGGGTGCGAATGGAGACAGGAGGATCTGAGGGGCTTGCTGGCCCACCAGTTTAGCCAGATGGTCAGCTCCAGGTTCAGTGAGATATCCTGTCCCCAAATAAGGTGGAGAGCGAGAGAAGAAAACACCAAGCATTGACCTCTGGCCTCTACAGCATGCACACACAAATGTACCTCACACATCTGCACACATATGCCTAACCCCAAAATAATTTTCCAAGTGCTACATTAGACTCAAACTTTCATGCCTTGCTTTCACTTGCCATCAGCTAACCACTTTCCCACCTTCCTTGATTTAAAACTCTTTGTTATTAAACCTTTAAAATTCTACCACATACCACATACAGGCAGCATACTTCCTGTAATTTGATTTTAAGATTTTGGGAATTGGTTTATGACTCCCACTATGATTTGTTTAGCATATTCCAATTATGTTTGAAGACGGTGTAGGGTGCCGTTATGGTTGGAGTGATCTTCGTTTATGTTATGTTGGCTGACAGGGTTGGTCAGGCTTTCTAGATCTTCATTGAATGAAGGCTGGAAATTTTTGCTCATCATTTCTTCATACATTTTTAGGTCTTCCTCACACTTTTCATTCTGATTCTCTAACACTTATTTTTATTTTGGCTTAGTAGTTTCACTGCTACCTGTTCATCTTTGCTGATGTTTTATTCTTTGATGTCTCAGGTATTAATCCTACCCGGGACACTTTACATCTCCCTGTAGTCTTATCACTGAGGTGACTGTGTCTTTTTATTATCTCTGAGCAGCTCACGCTTCTTCAGCCTTCTTGAATATGAAACATTTATATCTGTCACGTTCTCTAATTCTATCTATATCATTTCTGGATTTGTTTCTCTTTGTTATTTTCCTGCTTCTGTGTACAACCAGGCAGTTTTGGTTCTGTGACATTCTGAATTTTAAATCTTTGGGTTATGATTGATAAACATGTGTATGTATAGATAATATAAAAACACAAACATAATATATATTTATAAGTAAATACTTTTGAGATTTGTGCTGGGACATAACCAAGTTATTTGAAGGCACTTTTTTTTCTGTTTTGTTGTTGTTGTTGTTGTTTGAGACAAGGTTTCTCTATGTAATCTTGGCTGTCCCAGACTTGCTTTGTAGACCATGCTGGCCGCCTCCTCACAGCGATCTGCCTGCCTCTGCCTCCCTGAGTGCTGGGATTACAGGCGTGCACCACCTCACCCGGCCGCTTTTATCTTTTCAAGGTTTGTTTTTTATCTTTTCAAGGTTTGTTTTTAAGTTTAGGTAGGAGCATCTGAGCTTTCAGAGCTAATCTGATCCCACACTATTCAGTCATCTTCCATGGTACATGCAGGAGCTGCAGCTACTACTAGGCTGCTGTGCTCTTGCTGAGGAGACCAAAAACTCCCAGGCAGAGTGAGTGACGGGGTAACTGATTCATCCTCTCCTTTCTAGTTCTCAGCTTGGCATGGGTACTTCTGCAGGCATTAGCTGCTCATACTGAAGGCTTGAGAACCTCTACCCACCAGCAGAGCTTTATGCTCTGCAATGTTGTTTTGGTTTTGTTCTGTTTTGCTATGGCTTCCTCACACTCTCAGTTGTCAACTGAAGGAGACTGTAGAGTTTGAGGGTTCCTTGCCTGTGGAGAGGCCTCTTCAGAGAAGAACTGGCAGTGTTAGGGCTGACATTTCTCTGTTCGTGGAGAGGCCTATCCTAAGTGTTTCATTCCCAGTGACAAACATTTTGTTGTTGTTATTTAATCCTATGGCCTCTGTATTTTTAGAGTATTTTGCCTGCATGTATGGACACACACTCATGTGCATGCCTGGTGCCCACAGAAGTCAGAGAGTGTCAGAGGCCTTGGCACTGGATTTACAGATGATTGTGAGATATGACACAAATGTTATCAACTGAACTGGGGCTCTCTGGAAGAGCAGCAAATGTTCTTAACCAACTAGCCATCTCTTCTATTCCCCTGTGGTTTTACCTTGTCCAGTTGAATGGCTTGTTGGACTTAAAAGTGTTCCACATTGTTTCCAGTGGGCATTCAGTAAGCATGTAATATAACTGAGGGGAGCCCAGTTCCTCTGCCTGGAGGTGGGGGTATTCTCCCTCCCTTCATTATGTTAAGGAAGCCCTGCTCCTCAGTGAATAGTCACTTTTCACTGGCATAGCACATGTTCCTGTAAGTAACCCAGACAGAAAACCCATTCCGATGGTTTTTGTCAGGATCCTATTACCTCAAAAGACAACAGACATAACTGTAAATCCAAACCAGCCACTGAGGATATAATGCTCGAGGCACAATTACTGGCAACTGAAGAAAACTCAAGACATGCACAGCAGATTGGAAATCAATGGTCAGATTCTGCCTGCTTTCAAGAGATACTTTAGCTCTTCCTGGTATCTCATCGGGGCACAGGATTTTTCCTGAAGCAACCCAATTTGGCCTGATTTCCATACAATGCCATGCTGCCTGTGACCTGCTTCCTGAGCAAAGAATGGGCAGGACCAGCTGAAGCTTGTGAATGAGAAACAGCTGGACTATATTCTCTCTCCCCTTGGCCCCACTTTTTAGAAACTAGGTTGCTTTCCTCCTAGAACGAGACCCTCCCTGTAGGGCACTGCTGTTTAGGAGTCTATCATTCTACAGTGAGGGCCAGAGGGAACCTCCCAACAAAAACAATGGTAGCTTCAGGCCTGGCTGTGGTGGCCTGTGCTTCTTATCACCATGTAGCTCTAAATTATTATAGGATATTTCTGAACCAGTGAAATGGAGAAAATACTCATCTAATCTGAATCTTTAAGTGGCTGCAGATGATGAGTTTAACATCTGAGGGGATAATGAAGGGAATCAGTTCTGAATGGTCTTATATTTTCAGAATTACCTCTGCATAATTTGGATCATTGTGTGTGCATATGAAAATAGGGATATAAAAAAGTGCCTTGAAGTCATGTAAAAACTATTCCAAAAGCTCCAGTGTGATTGAGAAGGGTAGACTTGCATTTACAAAAAGCATGAAGCACATGAAAGAAAGAAATCATTAACATTAATCTGATCTGGTCTTAATGAGAAAAGGCACTTTATTAACTTCAAGCTTTGCTTGTGTTGAAGTCTTGTGCTGACCTAGCTGTGCTTGATGAAGACTTCAGATCTGTTATCAAAGTCATGTGACACAGGTGTGGGCTAGCTCTGACCCCAGAACTTTCACAAGCCCTTTCCCTTTCTACCAGGATTCTTGCAGCTATGAATGACAGCTGGTACTACCCACTCCTCTTGGTACTGTTTACATAGTGGCATTTTTATTTACATATTGCAGTGCTCTGCTGTCAGTAGAATCTTTCCATATATTACCCTACCCCAAGGTTATGCTTTCATACTTCTCTGTAGACTAAGAAATGAGGGCATAGCTGGGAGTGGTGATGCACACTTGTTATCCCAGCACTCTGGGAGACAGAGGCAGGTAGATCTCTGTGAGTTCGAGACCAGCATGGTCTACAAAGCAAGTCCAGGACAGCCAAGGCTACACAGAGAAAACCTGTCTTGAAAAAACAAACAAACAAACAAAAAAGAAAAAAAAAGAAATGGGGGCATTACAGAGTTTAAAAAGGTGAAGTGACTTGGCCAGCATCCCAAATGTAAGGGCCTAGTCAAAAACAAAAGGTTAGTCACTTTAAATCTAGTGTTGCTCACTAGAATGCATGGTGTTCTTCCACACAGCATTGGTGGAGGACACTAGTCTCAAGGCCATTTTATGAGTTACGTTGTTGGATTTTGCTTCACTCCACAATTCCTAGACCACATTCTGTTTGTGTACAGTTAAGCATTAGCTTTTTCCAAGAGGCAGCAGGGTCTAGGGCACATGACCGAGCATCTGGAGGTGTTGGGAATGATGTCGTCTTCTCACAGCTCTTCTGTTACTGTTGTCTGTGATATTTCTCCAAAAAGCAGAATAAATCTATTGCTAATAGAAGAGAGGACACAAATTCCTACAGAGAAGTTCCGAGGTCTTGGCTCAACCCATCAGTAACTGGAGGACCTGAGTTTAGTATTACCTTATCAGCAGCAAAGGTTCAGGCTTCAGATTTCTAAAAACAGTCACATGCGGAGTGCATTAAAGCAAAATAAAGAGTGACAATTCTGTCACATAACCAAGTCACTGCTTAGTCTTTGCAGTGCTCAAGGATGGACTCAGGGTCTCACACATGCAAGGCAAGAGCTCTACCACTTAGCTGTATCCTTTCTGAAACAAAAACACTCAAATTTATCAAATGACTCGATATTGTCTGTACTGATTTCTAAGCTCCCTTCATGCTTTAAGGGGTGGAACTGATGATTATCAATGAGATAAGGCTTGTCTTCCCCATGATCAGCAGTACCTCTACCACCAATCTTCTCTATGTCAAGTCGTTTGGAACAGTGCTGACCTTGATAATGATGTCAGAAGTAGTCAGGAAGGCTGGGTCAGGACTCCAACACAAGGACAGTAACACTGCAATACTGTAGAGGATTAAATGTAGAGCTCTGGTGACCTCTCTGAGGCAGCTTCTGAAGTTTTATTACCAACAGACTTACTTCATATTTTGAGGTAGATGTCCTCAGAGTATACAAAATCCCGGATTAATTTTCCTTAGAGACTGTATGCAATGCTCCTATTCAAGTTTGAATACCAAGATCTAACCACATAGTAGGTATCTACACTTCTTGATGGGATCACAATTACAAAGGGAAAAAGCACACCAATAATTTAGTCTTTTTCTTTACTTCATACAAAGGATTTGCTGTGAGTCTACAAGTCATCTTGTCCAATCCGAAAGCCGTATTTAAGCGCCGTGGATCCCAGCCAGGGATGCAAGAATCTGACTTTCTAAAGCAGATAACAACAGTTGAAGAACTGGAGCCAAAGGCTAGTAACTGCACCAAGGTACTTATTCATCTCCCTCACGCTGCTGCTGGAGCTTGAGTGTTGACAATGCGGCTTTAAATGATCCTTTTCCTCCGTAGGTTCTCGTGTGGCACACTCGGACAGAAAAGGTTAATCTAGCCAATGAGCCAAAGTACCACCTGGACACAGTGAACATTGAGGTATAGACACCAAGACCAGCAGGTGTAGAGGAGGAAGTCTGGAGTTTAGGCGGCTGCTCATTCAGGTACTATTCCTTTTTTCTTCAGCCTCACCTGTCAGCCAATGGACATCTGTTTAAAAACAGCTAACTGGATGTGACAAAATGTGTTGTCTTCATTTGTTCTGCATGTTTTCTCTACCCCTTAACTGGGAAGACTTTTGTACCCTGCAGCAAACAACACTGAAAAAGAACATCTGAGTATCTCATGTGCTGCTCCCTCCCTCCCATCAAGCCATCCCATAACTGAAATAGGTTTTATAGAATGGGATGATATTCTGTCAACTAAATATTCACAATTCTTGGCTGTGCAACATGAAATTATTTGGAAAGCTGGTGGTAGTGTACACTGTAGGAAATAAAACCCACAAATAAAAAAAAAGTGTGTGGATTCATCTGTTTAATATAGGGAAATAACATTTTGTCAATACTAGGCACCATAAAATGTAAACACAATTACTGTCATAAACCTGGATATACCTTCAAGGATTAAAAGTGGCTTTGTTTTAGTTACCCTGTGTGCATATAGTGCAGAAAAAGGTCTTCATATTAGCACTATGTATATGAGAAGAGGTCCAAATTATAAGAGGCAGCAAAAATTTGAATTCTTGAAACATTCATTAAATTGTTTACAGTAACATCCAGGTTTATCTTCCTTTCACTAACCACAGTCCCTGTTAAGCACATCGTAACAACAGCACAGTGAAGTGAGTGATGAATAAAAGAATTTGATACACTAGAAAACAGTGCTCAGTGATACATTTACATTCTATTTATATGATTAAACATTTGATCATACAGTACCTTCCTACAGGATTACTGGCTAATTTGGGGGTCGGGTTTATACTGTTAGAGGTATTACTAACATGATAACTACTTCCCTTATATGCAAACATTAGAGCTATAATTTTGAGAATAAAACCGATTATGCAAGTTAACTGAGCAGCCTCTCAATGTGGCTTATGACATTATGGGAAATAAGAGCAAAGCTGCCCTCCACAGAAGATGGTTTCTCAGCCTGCTTTCACATCAAATTTAATCAGCACAGACCAACACGGTCAATCAGGTAATTCTTAATGTGAACAAATGGGGGAAAAGAAAAAAAATATGTATGTACAGGAATAAATGGGAACTAGATGCCTTTGTATCGAGGAATGTCGGGTGTCGGTTCTGGATGAACTGTTGCAGCTTCTCACTTCCACAGTTGTGTGCTCAGAGTCTGCCCCGAGGAGCTTCCAGACCACCCTGCTGTTGTGCTGGGGGGCTGGCCAAAACCTGCGGCAGGGTTTGTACCACTGAGGCTCATGCCACCCATTTGCTGATTCATCTGTGAAACACATGAAAAGCTTAGTTTACAAGGATTATTCACTTTTCCTTCTTGATTCTTTATCTACAGTCAGACATTTCATCATTGATGTGAAATTAGTCAAAGCACTTGGGAGTACAGCAGACCACAGAGAAGCATCTCTATTGATATCAAACTGATACTTTGTTCCTCTCTTTCCCCTGGGTCTTAGCACTGCTAATAAAGTAATCTTTATCCCAAAGACTAACCACAACTGAAGAAAATATCAAAGTAATCATTGAATTTCTGAGTATAGGAGTCCGTCACTCTCTCAACCACAGTAGGATATTTCTTCTGGGACTCCCAAGGACTGAGAGAGCTTAAAAGTAAAACATCCTAAATTACCCTAACATTTACAAAATACCTGTGATTCTCTATTCGTATCTTCAATGGCTTCCGAATACTTTCTAAACATTAAAAAAGTCATATAGCATGGGTTTGGGGCTGTAACAACATAAACAGTTAAAATTAAACTTCACTATACGCTATAAAATAACAGAATTTCATGTACTTTTCTTCCAGGCTAGAGTCCAACATATTTATCAGCCTCTTAGTCCAGGGTTCTTTCCCTCCCAAGGCTGGTCACAGAGCAGCAGAGGCAGGATTTACCACAACAGAGTTCCAAGTCTATGCTCAGTATTAACTGTGTCATTTCACAGGTTTTTTGCTTTTTGAAAATCCAAGACACAATAACCACCTCAGTGCTCAAACGTGCCTACAGGCAGGTCACTTCTTCCCTTCTGCTCACAAATATTCTCCTGGCCTTGCTGACAGGGATGCTCTCCTCACTGGCTCACCTGTAATTTAAACCAAGCCGAGTGAGCCTCAGTATCCTGGCCACAGAAAACTGTTACTAACATCTGGCACTTAAATTTTTTGAGGTTTCCAGTGCTTAAACATTGTGCTACATGTATTTCTATAAACTGTAACTGTAAGGAAAAAAGAGCTCATGATCACTTGTAAGATATATGGTGATCTTGTAATGTTAGTTAGAAGTCAATATTCTGAAGGCAAACTACTGGCCGTAGTGGTCTTGATTCCTATAAGCTGCTCTGTGGACCATGAACACTAGGCCAGAGCCCTTCTCTCTGCTACAGCAAAGTCAGATAGCACTTACTAAGAAATGTTACTCCTTCCTGTAACCTGACCCAGACAGACATGAAGTTTATCAGTGAAAACCTGAGGTAAGCAGGGTTTCTATTCATATTATAGAGATTCTTGTTGCGCATAAGTAAACAGCAGTAACCACAGACAGAGGCAGCCTTGATTCTTCATAAAACTCTGCTCTGAGAATGTGAAGTTGCATTTCTTATTGTTAGCTTGGATTTTATTTTTGTTGTTGTTAACTCTTATCAGTGAAGGAAGCGTGCTCTAAGTGGACTATTAGAGGACCCCACCCAAGAGCTGAGTAAAGCATGGCACTAAGCCTTACAGGTGGGCAGCTGAGGTGTCACTTATATGCTGCCCATGATAACACCTAGCCAGTACAGGCATGTTCCCCATCTCAACTGTGTTACACTCTGTAACGGTAAAAGGAACATCGTAACATTTACTCACAGAATACTCTTAAAAATAAGAACAGGAACAAGTCATTTATCTAGCTGATAAAAATCTCATGACATCTGTAAACACTTGGATCTGATCTAACTTATCCCTAATTCAGTTCTTCTGCTCCATCACCGGATTTTAAAGCAAATAAAACTACCGAGAATATAAACATGGTTTCTTGAATTTTTAACATGGTAGAAAGTACGAGTCCTACCTGTGAGAGGTTCCACTGAGGCTGCTGAGGTTGTGGCAGGCCGAACTTACTCTGTGGTGCACCCATTTGTCCCACCATTCCTCCCTGAGGGCCAACAACATTCTGAGGAAGTGGCATCACTCCAGTCTGTGTGTTTCCCATAAACCCGTTGGGCATGGGCATGCCCACCATCATGCTCGTATTCTGTCCCATCATATTTCCCATAAGGCCAGGAGCCGCAGGCACCGGTACACCCATGGATGGAAAACCTTGAAATGCAGTCGCTGCTTGTGAGGTAAATGGTATATTTGTCGGTCCCATAAACACACCTGTATTTTAAGAACCATGAAAAAAAAAGAAAAGAAAGAAACAGATCAAGAAGAGGCTCTTGTATATGGCTGTACTCCTCTCCAGATACAGAAAAAGGCAACTTCCTGACCCTCCGATGAGACAGCTCCAAACAACCCACACTCAACCTTCAGAGCCTGCTATTTCCAGACTTCGGACAGATGTACGGTCTACTGCAAACATGCGCAGTCTGAGAGTTCGTGCTGCCCCTGCTGACTTGCACCACTGCTCTCCCAAGAGCCAAACCAGGCAGGGAGAAAAGTGGTTATTTGCTTTAACGAGGAAGTAGGTGGGTGGCCACTCACTTTCAGTCTAGATATGAAATGAGCTTATTTTGGAGGAAAGAGTCCAACAGATTAAAACTGAATCAATCATTTATTTCCACTAAATGAAAGGTATTTCCAAGTTTTGCATAACTATGTATGTATGTATAGTTTTGACTGTTTATTTGTTTACTTGCAGAGGAAATGGAGTGTACACAAAGTAAAACTTCATGTAAATCAAATTCAAGCAATTCCTGAAAGATAATTCCTGTCCTATTAGCTTGGAGAACAATATTAAGTGATATGTGAACAACTTGTTAAGTCACAACTGAATAAAGCTCTGTGACCCCCATACTCTTTCATCCTAATGCTTCATTCATTTTGATTATGTAAACTGCAAGAGAAACACCCACTGCTGCCAAAGGGAAATGTAATTGGTATTAGTGTAACACTATTGTCATGCTTTGCAACCAGAGCTCAACATCAGTTACCAGCAGTGCTTTGCTGTGCTCCTGTACCATACAGAGATAAGATGGAGTCTTTGGAGAGTTGTTTCTTTGCTACTTCTTCTGACTTTGTAGTTTGCTCAGTAAACAGATCCAGATCCCCGGATGTTACGGTAGACATGGTAGCAGCTGCTGGTACAGAGGCTGTCCCCTAGGCAAAACACCAAAATAAACAGTTTTTACATGGTAGCAGCTGCTGGTACAGAGGCTGTCCCCTAGGCAAAACACCAAAATAAACAGTTTTTACATAGCACAACTTATCTGTTACCAACATTCACATAAAATTATGAAATTGAGAGTAAAGTATAAGAGGAAAAATGGTGACATGGATGAAGATCATTTGTGAACCTAGAGAAGAGCACCTAGAATGAAGGTGCAAAGTTTCGTGCTGCAACCTGTTAGTGTAAACCAAGGAGACTGAAGCTCTTCCAGAGCTGCATTCAGTAGCAAGGACAAGGCAGTTTTTACTCCTTACATCTTGAACACAATGGGTGTGGCAGCAAGCAGGTACAGTCTAAATACTGCTACCACTTCTCTCAAAAACTAGTGTCACTTGGAATAAAGACTGTTACAACTTGGAGAAGCAAAAGGTTCTGTAATGGTGGATTAAAAGCTTTCACATTTTCAAAAGCTACACCATCAAACATTTATAAATCTATTCTAATTTTAACACTACTAGAATACTTCTAATCCAAAACTGAAGTACAAAAAGCTTTTGGCTACCTATATTCAGCCATATCCTGCATGCTATTCACAGGCAAAACAATACAAGTAATTTAGATATTTAATACAAAACAAATTTCCATTAATCTACTGAATCTTACACAAAGAAAGCATTACATAATCGCAACTGACAATCTTGCTTAATCATTTAAATATGAAAAGAGATGAAGACAGTACATGTTGGCTCAAGTCCTTCTGAAACTACAGATTGACATGGGTAGCAAGTGGAAGTTAAATTCACGTATTTACTGTCCTGGGTAGAACACTATTCAGTAAAGTACTGTCAAAACATTTTATTCAAACTTACTTAAGCAGAACCATATTTTGAATCTAATATGACTAACAGATCAAGACTTATGAGAGACATAGAAAAGGCTGTCTTACTTTGCAAAAACTCCAAAGTGTGTAAATTAGACATGTCAAAATGTAATAGTGTCTTTTAATCTGACTATATCTTGGTTACCAATGAAGAAATATAGGACCACAGAGGCCAACAGAATACCGTAGGGTGGCCTTACATTTATATGTCATCTGACTTCTGTCCTATGAAATAAGGACAGGCTTTTTACAAGGTCTTTGTACAAGAAAGGGTTAACTCTTCAATTATTAAACCAATATTGATATGATAATAAAATGGCTTCACTATGTGATCCTTTCATCACATCACTTCTGTGTAACCCAGAAACTTACTCAACATCTTGGGTTCCATTCTCGATGAATGACATTTAATCATTTTCCGAAATGGTTGGGAAAATACTAATTCTGCTCTCAAAGTAGAACAGTCTGCCGAATGTTCTCATGATCTAAATAACATGTAAGAAAGTTTGAACATCCACCTCAATATAGACACTGGCTAGATAGTCTAAGCAGCATATCTAGCAAGCACCTGAAGTCAGCTTATCTACTGGTGTTCTGTTTGCTATCATTTCACTACCAGGGTAAAGGTAAACCTGTTTTCCTGCTCTTTTATAATGTGGGCTTTCTGGCCTTTTGGGAACCCCAGGGCTAGTATCAGCACTGGGACATGTCTACATATTCATTTTCATATACTCATATTCTATGCTCTGTCCCCTCCCCCCTCCTCATTGTGTGTAAACAGGAAAGGGCTGCTGCACATCGCTCCTCCCACCCTCTATACATGTTCACTCTTGTCTGCCATTTCCAGGCAGATGGTAAACCCAGGCTATTTTTATACACAGGCAAATCTTTGAGTAGAGTTCACATATGCTTAGAAGCCACCAAAAGTCAAATAGGGTTCAGAGTAACCCATGATCTTGGTACTTAGACCTAATTACAGCTCAATTTCACACACTAAAAGCCCGCCAGAATTTGCAACTTTCACAGTTTCAGCATTCATATGAATACACACATATCAGATATACTTTACTGGCAAAGGCAGGAGTTTGAAAAATGTATTTGTCTCTGTGGCTATAGCAGCAAAGTAGCTAAAAACTATAAATCAACAGAAGTGGTTGTGTTTGAAAAACAACAACAACAACTTTATCTGTTTTAACAAAACAAAACTGTCAGGCTAGTTTGCTACGCCCTGGCCTGGAGAGCAGGTTTTCAACCAGTGACGGCTTAGGAACAATGATTTCAAAGTTAAATTTCTGATGCTTTTCAAACATGAGGGGGTGGTCACAGAGAGCCACACTTCACTGCATACCTGAGCTGAGGGCATGACAGCTGCAGGTAACGGGTTAGAAATCATTGGTCCAAAAATGTCCAGATCATCATTCAGGGGTGGCACTGCAGTTGTGTTCCCATTGGTCACTGGCGCCTCACCAGGGCCATCTGAAAGGAATACAGATTTTTGTCAATACAGAATCTCTAAATTATAGGAAACAAGGTGCTACTTTTTTAAATAATGACTTTTCAAAATGAGAACAATTCAAAAGAAAAATAGTGTTCCTTTCTGCTCTAGGGCCTACCCTCCATCCCAAAGAGAACACTTCAGTTTTGTTTCCTCTCCCAGAAATCCTTCTGCTGGTTTCCAGGCACAATTCCAGCCTCTTCTGAACAAATAGGATTACACTGCTCACAATATTCTCAAGACTTTTTTCTTTCTTTCTTTCTTTCTTTCTTTCTTTTTTTTTTTTTTTACAATTCATTATATATCCCAATCGAAGCCCCCTCCCTCCTTCTCCCCCCCATCCCCTTCCCCTAAGTCCACTGAAAGGAGGAGTTCTCCACTATTGCCATCTGCCTACAGCTTGTTAAGGACTGCCTGGATCCTCTTCCTTCTTGGCCTGGCAAGGCAGCATCACAATGGGGAAGTGATCAAAGTGCAGGCAACCGAGTTCATGACAGAGGCTGGCAGCCCCTACTCCCCTTACTCAGGAGGCCACATGGAGACTGAGCTACATCTGAGCAAGGTGTCTAGGTCCTCTCTATACATGGTTCTTGGTTGAAGTATCAGTTTCTGTGGGACACCCTGGACTCAGGATTTTTTAGCTTTGTTGCTCTCCTTGTGGAACTCCTGTCCACTCCAGGTCCTTCTATCTCTCCCTTCTTCTATAAGACTCCCTGAGCTCTGCTCAAAGTTTAGCTGTAAGTCTCATCATGTGCTCTGATCCCTGTTGGGTTGATCCTTTCAGAGGACCCTCTATAGTAGACTCCCATCCTGTTCCTTCTCTTCCACCACTTCTGGTGTCTATCCTGTTTGCCATTCTGAATGAGATTTAAGCATCCTCCCTAGGGTCCTCCTCCGTGTTTAGCTTCTTTACGTCTGTGTTTTTAGTTTAGCTATCCTATATTATAGGGCAAATATCTGCTAATAAGTGAGTGTATACCATGTGTGTCTTACTGTTTCTGGGTTACCTCACTCAGGATGATCTTTTCTAGTTCCATCCATTTGCCTGCAAATTTCATGATTTCTGGTCATCAGGGAAATGCAAATCAAAACAACCGCAAGATTCCATCTTACACCTATCAGAATGGCCAACATCAAAAACTCAAGTGACAACACATGTTGGAGAGGATATGGAGAAAGGGGAATCCACCTCTATTGCTGGTGGGAATGTAAACTTGTACACACACTTTGGAAATCAATCTGGTGCTTACTCAGAAAATTAGGAACAGTGCTACCTCAAGATCTAGCTGTACCACTCCTGAGTATATACCCAAAAGATGCTCCACCATTTAACACGGACATATGCTCAACTATGTTCATAGCAGCTTTATTTGTAATACCCAGAATCTGGAAACAACCTAGATGTCCTTCAACAGAGGAATGGATACAGAAATTGTGGCACATTTACACAATGAAATACTACTCAGCTATCAAGACTCATTTTTTGAAATTACTAATCGTTTTTACCTACCCCTCAAAACACAAACACACCACCTCCACCACCTCTCTATCCCAGACTTCTCATTATATGGTATTTTAACGGTCATTCCCATAAATATTCCTTATTACTACAAAAGCTATACACACACAGAATTGCTGAAAAACCAATTCTTAATAGCCTCTAATAACCTTAAAACATTTCAATCTTGCACACCAGTAAACACAAGTTTCCAATGTGTTTTAAAATCTTTGCTATCTTTGGCATGTTTTAATGAAACAACTGTTTCCGTTCATTCTGAAGGTTACTGTTTCCAATTTTTAGTATTTATAAAGGACAGATAAGGATTCATTATCACCATCACATCGTCCTGGATGTTTTTAAGAATGTTTGCATGTTGTCACTTTTGTCCCATAAAAGATGATACTTTGGCTATCTTCAGGCACTAGGGCAGAGAGAAGACACCACAGGCCTTCTCAGTGTCAGTCACTTAGGTAAGCAGCAAAGTTCATGCTACAGTCTTGTGAGCTCTAGGCTAGTGATCTGTCTTGAAACCACATTTCTGCAAAAGCCATAGGGTCATGATGATAGGGCGTTGGGAAAATAAAGGATAGTAACAACAGGATATATGACCAAAACATGAAAAATGTCATCACAAAACCAATTGTATTATATAACTGATATAATGCTTAAAAAAGGAAGCCACATAATTACAAATATGCCTAACAAAGATCACTTAAAATTTTGAAAATTAAGAACCAACCTTCAAATACTTAATAATTATTTGCACCGAGTTTGAAACAAAAGAAGGAAACATTTCAAATTCATTCAAATACTGATGCATTATCTTCCCATTCAACTGTCCTTGTGCAAAGTTCAATTATATGAAGAGGAGTACGGATGGATATGTCATCAACAAATAAATTAAAGGAGGAAACTGGGAGGAGATCAGCCCGTTCAATAATGAACAGTATCATTAAGGAGTAGGAGTCAAAAACTTTCTCCTGCTCAAAGGACCTCTACAGCATGTTCTTTACTGACGGAACAGAACACCAAGATGTCAAAAAATGTTTTAATTTAGAGTTACTCCAATTAAACACAGTAAACCATCATAACTAAAAACAATAAATTAGTATGATATGTTGTGTCTTGCTTGTGCATACATCCAGACAACTAGAAGTTTCCTCTTCCACTATATAGTCCCTTCTACAAGACACTGGGATGTCTGTGCACACAGGTGATCAAAATTCACCATGGATATGTAAAGCAGAAGTTTCTGGTTTCTTTGGAAACTCAGTGGTGTCATGTAATATTTTGCTAGAAGCTGTCTTCTGAGAGGGCACGTGATATTTTACTGTGAGGTGTCTCATGCAAAGGGTGTGGCTTCTGCCAGTTGATAACATCTGTGGGTGGACTTTGAGGAGATATATAGAAGCCCAGAAACAGTAAGACAACACTTTTTGCATTGACATCACCTCGCGGGTTTTCGTTCTTTGACACTTCACTTCTCAAGAGAGAATGTTCCAGAGAACTTCTCAGGGCAATCTGACTAAAATATGTGGCTTTTGCTGACTTGTTCTGATTCAGTATAGTCTTACTGTTTCTGCTCTGTTGTGCTGATTCGTGCTGTTGTTTGGTGTTGGCATTTGGACTGGACTGCTGTTATCCGGACAATGAAGCGTGAACTTGCCCCAAGGAACTACATCTAAAAGGTCTATAACCCCCTTTTCCCAATAGCCTTCCTTCACCCCTATCTCTGGTCAGTGAGTTGGAAGGGAGGTAGAAGTGTTTAAGAATCCTAAATAAAGGTTTTTGAGAATCTAAACCTATGGACATGCACCTGGCTGTGTATGCATTGTCCAACTACAGTATGGTGGTGGGAGCAGCACCTTTAATCAATATATAGAAACAGCAGTCAGTAAACAAGAAAAATAATGGAGATCCAGAATACAAGAAAAGCCTTAGCTGGGAACACCATAAAAGATAAAAATGACACACAGAGGATCCTTGAAAACCAATGGACAAACAGAAAAAAATTAGGACAATGCAGTAAAATGATGAAAGAAATTAAAAATTAAAGACAAGACCAAACCTACAGTTAGTACTTGTGGGTATTTTCTACATTATCAATTCAGGCTCAAATTCTGTGAACTGAATAAACTACACATAACAGAAATTGACCAAAATAATGTTAAAATATTTTCAACTACAGAAAAAGTGTTAAACCAGTGTGACATCTTTTGTCAGGAATGTCCAACCTGTGGCCTTCAGGCTGCATGATGCCCCGTTTGTTTGTTGACATCACTGTCACAGTGTCAAAGTTTAAACACTCCTGTTCACATGAAATACAAGCATGGTAAACAAACACTTAGCATCCGCGTCTGCCACTCAAGCACCTATAAAGTGAGGATTTATAAGCTAATGAGAATAAAGAATACTTCACATTTTAATAACACATTTGAATTCTAGTATTTCGCCGATCTCCACTTAATCGTTTCCTCACCTCAAAGGTTTATAATGGTAAGTCAAGGATTTCTAGACAGGTTAACAAACTTGTACACCTGAGGAACTCAGCTGCCAGCATCCTTGGCTAGCTTCACCTTGCTCACCATCAACCTTCTTACTACTATCTGTGTGTGTTACCACTGCTTCCTAACCCCGGGCTTTCCCTCCCCCTCCCCCCCTCCCCCCTCTCCAGTTCACTGATGACAGAGGCTGGAGTTCTCTAGGCTAGGAGCATGTCTCCAAATCCCCGTCCAGAGGTCAGCCCCCACTGTCTCAGAGCACCACACAAAGCAAGTGAAGAGCAGAAGTCTCCTTACCAACTGCCCTGCCAGCTGGCGCTGCAAACTCATTTTCCTACAGACAGTTCCACATGTCCTGCCCCAGCACCTGCTGGGCCACCCAAAGCTCCTGCTCAATGAAGATGCAAACACACGCTAGTTCATAGAATGCTCTAAAAAACACAGATTAACAGCTGTCTTTAGTTGTGTTCTAACTGCGCTGAGACTGTAAAGGTGGCCGCCACGAGGCATTAGATTTTATTGAAATAAGTATATATAGTATAAGGTGATTTAATTAGCAGCAACACTAGCAAGAAAGTCAATGGATGAAATTAAAGGAAATGAAACTTAAATTTAAACTTCAGTATTAACCCAGATTTTAAACTGACTCCCCAGAAGCAATTCTCTCAGCCACATTTTTCTTCCTTTGAAACTGCAACTCTATTCCCTGTAAGCACGATTATAAACGCCCCTAGATTCATTTTCCGATATTTACTAGGGCTCAACAACTCTGCTGATGCTCAAAAAATATTAATTGCATTCAACTTTTACCTAAATATCAGTTATAATCTATCTGCAAAGATAATGAAATAATGTCAAAGAGCAAAATGAAATTTTATGCATTGTCAATCCAGTCTAAGGTAGGTAAAAAGGTGATCAGGAGCAGATGTTGTATTTTTCATTACCATTTCTGATAGAGTGTGAACATTCAGCCTTTGGTACAACCTATCACTACGACAACCGCCAAGTCCAATTCCTCAGTTACCTACTGAGCCCACAAAGCCCCATCAGATACAGCCGAACCTTCTCAGTAGTGTAGTTCTTAAAGCTTTCTAAATGTTCATGTTGTTCAAGAAACTCCTCTTCCTTTTTTATAGTGAAGAAGTCATTTAAAGCTTCTTTTTTTCCTTAATAAAGTGTTGTTTGGAATCCCTCTGTATTAAATATATTCCGTGCTTTATGGAACCCCAAGTGAACTGATTTGTAAGCTCAAGTCACCTGAAGCACTTAAAAAAAGTTAAAACTTTAAATTGCTTCCTAACTTTATTTAAAAAGTCTAAATAGTACTAGTGTTTTGGCTAACTTGCCCCCGCTCCCCCAAACACACATACACACAACACACACAAAACTAAATTTGCCTTAAATGGTAATCTCTGCCTTCATGCATTGTCTGCCCTACTCCATTTAGAAGCCCCTGTGCCAAGCTGCTAGTCTACTGTGCCAGGAGGGATTACACTGCACTGCCCTACAACCTGGCCGACTCCACGATGGGTGTGTTCTTATGAACAAACACTACAATGCTGTGCAGAAGGAAGTCCTGCCAATATGCTGCCCGTCTCTCAGGGGTCACACACACTGACAGCTGGCCTACAAGACTGCTTGGATGTGGCTTAACAGATGATTTGGTTGCCAGTACCTATCTGTACTATTTTATATAAGGCCCCAAAAAACAAGATTTCCCTTCAATATGAAATCAAATCGTATAAATTAAATTTATTTCAAAAAGATTAAAAATGGTGACATTCTCTGCAGGCCAAAGATAATAGCTCAGCACTAAATTAACACATATGAAATACTTACCATACAGAATATGGTAAGATTAAGGCAAAAAAAAATATTAAAAACAAAAACTGCTCTCCTGAGCTAAATCATAATTGATTGTTCATGAAATAATTTCTGGGTGCAAAGTGCATGTGACACCCTCAGACAGCCTTAGCATTTCAAAGATGTGCTATACACAGGCAAATGTGCACATGCATGCACACACTCACGCATGCACGCACACACACATGCGCATGCACGCACACAGGGGTGCAGGGTAGAAGAAAGCACAAGAGAATGCAAGCAAACAGAGCTTCTGGTCACTGTTTCAGTAAAGGGCCAGGCTGCCCTTCCATGAGCATGCAGCACACGCATGGCCACAAACCAGAAACTTTGTAGGAACTGTTTATAAGATGCTGAACTAAAACCAGGAAGGCCCCGTTTCACACCAGCAAGTCATGCTGCTTCTCAAATCTTCCACCAAAAGCTCGTGCTCACCTTGAAGGCTTCGGGGAACACCTTCTAACTCCCTCCTCATAAACAGGTGATGGGGGAGGGGTGTAAAAAAAAGCAATCTTATTCTAGAGGAGGACGTGCTTTTATTAGTCTGTTGCTCAAGGCAAATAGTAAGATGATCCAGATTCAGGATCACTGTTTCACTGACCTGAAAGGGTTCCTTTTTCAATTAAAGATTTTTAGCTGTGTGTATGTCTGTGGGTCTTGAGACGGGGGAAGAGGTGCATGAGACCTGAGTTGTGAGGTGGTTGTGAGCCTGCTGACATGACTGCTGAGAGCCAAAAGCAGGTACTACGCAAGAGCAATAGCACATTAACTACTGTGCCCCTTCTCTCCAAACCACAGAAAGGCTTCTTTGGTTCTCTGAAGTCTTGTGAGTTTTCATGAACTCACTACATCTTTGCTTAACAGGTTTTATTAAAAATATTTTGTAGGAGTCTAGGAATACCAATAACCTGAAGTTGTGAATGTGCTTTGAGTAAGGTACCTCCTACATCCCCACTCCAAAACTATCAGCACGAAGCTCTTTTCCTGCTCTTCTCTTACTCTTCCCATCCTTTGGAACTCCTCTAGGGCATGGTCTAAACCTGCGGCCCACTGTCCTCACCAGTAAATACACTACATATTTCCTAACCTCTTCAAACATTTCCTTACCCTTAATATGGTTCTCCCTGAAAAGCTTCCTAAAGCTCTTCCACTGTCTAAAAGTGCTGTGGCAGCACATGCGAGGTCTCAAGTGTGTAACAAAGGTTAGCTCACAGAGGCTGTTCTAGTTTGCTGATAATTGTGTGGATGGCAGTAGTAAACTACTGTACCAACTGAAATCAGCAGAGGTACCAACCAAATTCCCAATTCAACACCTGCAATAATGCTGCATAGTAACTAATCCCAAGACGTCATCAGCTAACAGTCATTTCTTCCACTTTCAGGTCTGTGCAGCTCAGCTATTTGACCTGTTTCTGGCCTTGTAGTTTACTAAATGTCTCAAAGGCCAGTCACTTCATTTTTCTTCTAGCTCTCATCTCCTCAGGTTATTAGGAGAAGTTGTTATAGCAGTTTTTCTTCGTCCTGGAATCAGATCAGCTACTCTGCATTTTCACTCCTAACCTTAAACATCCTGGAATGTTACCCACGTTTTCCAGTCTCTCAAATTCCACTGATCATCTTACATTCCTACCACCTTGAAGTTACTCTTGTCTGTGTTGAATGCATTGATTTCTCATCCTTCATTCTGCTTCACCAGGCAGAAACACAGACAACTGTTTATTCCTTCCTCGAATATCTGGTAGCACGAATGGCCATGTTACCATTGAAATTCAAGTGATGACCTGAAGATACACCTTCACCAGACTGCACATGACCTGCTACGGGAGCTGAGGTGAGGATGAGACAGAGCAGCATATTTGATAGACATGCTTCTGCTTCGGGCAGATAGAACATGCTTCATGTAGACATAACATGCTTTAGGTGAACATAACATGCGTGAGAAATAAGCCTTTTTTTTTTTCTTATATACCACCAATATACTGAGGAAACTTGCCACCAGAGCATCATTTAGCACATTCTAACTTCACTTACAGTGTTCCTACTTAATATTAATTCCTTTCTGGCCACGGCTACCTTTGTAGTCTTTTGTTTTATCTCCTGGCCTCTAAAAAACTGAGTACCACAAGGCACAGAACTTAGATCTCGTTTCTTAAAAAACCTCTATATTTCACCTTGTTAATGATCTGTTCTAATTTCATAATGTTCAATAATGCAAGCTGATAATGTCCAATTTTGTATTCCTCATCTAGACCTCTTTCTAGCTTCTTAAGTCATCTAACTACCCAAGTAAGATCCCCTTCTATTAAAATTAGATCTTTGGTGTAATAAATATTTCTTTCTATGGCCAAACAAAACTCCGAATCTTCCACCCAGACTTCCTGCAGATATTTCCACCTGTATGACAAACTCTATTCTTTTGAGTGTCCAGTCCAAATCAATAATTAGCACCACCTTTAATTCTCCCTTTCTCACATTTACTTAATTCATCAACAAATTCTACCAAATCTATCTTAAACATATACCCAAAATCTAACTAGAGGTCAGAAAATAAGAAAATGTTCCATGAAAGAAAAAGAGGCTTTTAGTTAGGGTCTAGTAATACAAAAGTAGAAGAGATAATAGTGGAGATAAAAAGGTTTAAGTAGTATGGAACAAGAGGCCAACCAAAACTAAGTGTGTATAAAAAAAGCATAAGGAAACCTGACACTTAATAAATAAAAATTAAGCAATAACAAAAAAAAAGAGTAAGATAAAACTTTGAACAGAGGTATACTGCATTGGTGGACAAAGCTATTCCCAGACACCATGAAGTTATTAAATGAGGTGTTGGCTAGGAAGGTTCCAAGGACTCAAAACGATGCAGCCATTTTCTACCTGAATTACAAGACAAGATTCTATTGCTGAATACACTTGCATTCTTTGGTTACAGAACATACAGAAATTAAGCTAAGACTGAAGATGCAAAAGTTCCTTCTCTGCTGGTTAGTTCCAGAAAGTACTATGCAAGCTTCTAGGGGAAATTGTCTTACTCAGTCAATCTGTGCACTCTACTACCAATTTAACAAACAAGATACTGATACAATAGTGGCATGACTATAGGGGTGACCAACTGATGGGATTTGAGGTTCAAGTCACAGATAAGAATTCATATCGGGAACTGTAAACTGTTCAAAAGCTTATGGTTAGGAAAGTCACAGGCCCTAGTAAGGAAGGTTCTGCTGGGATACTTGTTTACATAATCAATTGATGTGCCTAAGAAATTGTCTTCTAGATATTTCTGTTTATGCTGCTGGTCAAGGAAGCTTCACTCCGCAGTGAGTGGTGATTAACTCAGAAACTCAGCTGGTCAAAGACTGGGAATAAGTGACAACTGAACGCTCCGTTATAAAGGAAGTCCTTACTAAATCACTCCCTCCAAGGCTTAGGAAATTATCATGGAGGAGGGCATGAAAGAATGTAAGAGCCAAAGCAAAGGGATGGGATGTTGTGGAATGCTGTCTCTTCCAGGTAATGATGTGCCCAAGGCACTCTTGAACACTCAGCACCTGTATTGATCTACCTACACAAGATTAGGCCTCTCAATATTGTACCACGAAAGCGGAGGGGTTCAGGAGGCCTTGCCCCTCTCTGAAGAGCTATGGACATTTAATGATTGCTGTGGGTGGGAGAGACATTTTCTTCAGTGGTGAGGCCTCTGGTGAGGTGCTCACATCTTACAGATAATTCTTCATCTACATTCCTGTAAGTAACCCTAATTAAACTCACTGGGTCACCCAAAACATCCCATAATAAGTAAGACATGAAAAGTAGAGAAGAGGAAGGGGCTCAGAAGCAGTGGGAGGGAGATAAGAGGGATTAATATGGTCAAAATATATTGTGTATGAAAATGTCATAATAAAACCCATTCTTGAGTAATTAATATTTGAAAAAATTTTAAGTGCATTGCTTAAGTTTACAAAATTAAATTAAAATTTGAATTTGTATATTTGCTAATAAGGTTATCCAGAATTATTTTTACGAAAGGGGTAGAAATCCTCCTAATGTTTTTTTTAATTGAGTGGGACAAGGAGAAAGGGGGTCATGACTCAATGTTTACTTAAATGTTGAAATGTCACATTCACCAAGCCTTTGAAGATGATTGATAAATTTTCCCCCAAGAAATTCATTACTTGTATTTCAGTGAAGACAGAGCTGTCAGACATTAGACACTGACTTTCCTACCTTTTCTGTGAGAGCTTAGGCTGCTCATCAGACCATTTCAGACCACATCTTTGATATTATACTGAACAAGTGGACGTTATGCTCAAGTACATTTCAATTGTTTTGTATTTCTATTACTTACCAAGTCCTAGAAGATCAACAGTGGGCTCTGCAGTATTTTTCGGGCTGGTGCTTTTCTTAGGCTCAAGTTGTTGATCTTCTTTCTTCTGTAGCTTTGAAGTAAATCATTAGATTCATTGATTATTTTATCAATCAAACAAATCTTTTAAGTACCATTCATGCATAATTTTCAATGAAACTAGTATAAGGAATTCTAGAGCATTTATTATTTTTAAAACAAGTAAGCATGGCCTTTGAACTTAGAGTGCTAATTCGTACACATTGAAACCCCTAAATGGTGAATAAAGAAATTTAACCTCTAAAAATAATTACACCCCTTTTCCCTTAGTACTGAGAATTAAACCTACTAAGCTACATTCCTAACTCCTCCTTCTTTACTTTCTCCTTTGGGCCGAAGTCTCCCTAAGTTTCCCAAGTAGGCCTTCAATGTGCAGTTCTCCTGCTTCATCCTCCCAAGTAGCAGAGACCACAGGTCCACACCACCAGGCTGGTTTGTTTATATTTTCATTTATTTGATGATTTTTTTGTGGTATGTATGGATGTGTGCATACCCTGACATGTGTGGAGCTTAAAGGGCAACTTTCAGGAGTCAGTTTTCTCCTTCTACTGTATGGGTGGATCCTGGGATAAAACTCAGTTCAGGTTTGGTAGCAAAAGTCTTCACCTGCTAAGTCAACCTGCCAGTAAGTTTTACATTTTTACTTTCTTTCTTTCTTTCTTTCTTTCTTTCTTTCTTTCTTTCTTTCTTTCTTCTTTTTCTTTCTTTCTGTCTTCTTTCTTTTTCTTTCTTTCCTTTCTTCTTTCTTTGTTTCTTTCTTTCCTTTCTTTGTTTCTTTCTTTCTTTTTATTTATTTATTTGAGACAGGGTTTCTCTGTGTAGCCCTGGATGTCCTGGAACTCATTATATAGACCAGCTAGACTTGAACTCACAGAGATCTGGTTGCCTCTATCTCCAGAGTGCTGGGATTTAGGGCATGCACCACCACTATGGTGCAAGTTACAGTTTTGAACAATTGGATCATATATTATTTCCTAGCTATTATTCATTCTTATTAGTTGAGGTTGGAAAAGGAAAGGAAATTGGTAACAGGTAAATGTTAAAATATTCTGACAACCATATCTCCCTTCGTGTCACTATTATACCACTGGCAGTTCATATTCAGCTAAGAACTAGAAAACAGTAAATGCAGAAGCACTCTACTTTAACTTACTCAACTTCTATACACATCACAAGAAAATACACCTTTTAAGAGGGCAGCATTTCTCAACCTGCAGTCAAATAACCCTCAAGAATAAGGTAATAAAGTTCCTTAGCTGGTAGTTAATGCAGGTAAGAGCACGTGACTGCTGCAGTAAGAGGGGAAAGTGAAAACTAAACATCTCTTTTGGATTCATCAGAGAAATGAGGCCATAACACAAGCTCTATAGCTCTAAGCCAGGAGAGACAGACAGGTAGACTAGAGAAGCACAACACATGTGAACAGAAGCCCACTCTCAAGGAGGAACTTTTGAACTTTAACTGACACATTGCTGGAGGCCAGTGTGAGATTTAAAATTGAGGAATTAGGGACTGGAGAGATGGCTCAGTGGTTAAGAGAACTGTCTGCTCTTCCAAAGGACCTGAGTTCAATTCCCAGCTCACAACTGTCTGTAACTCCAGTTCCAAGGGATCTGATACCCTCATACTAATGCACATAAAATAAAGTTACACTTATTAAAAAAAAAAAAAAAAAACCTGAAGAATTCAGGGCGGGTGTTGTCAGGGCAGGGGATTTTCCCTGCTACACTCTATCGAAAACTGTATACATGTTACATATTAGCTATGTCTTCAGTTTTAGATATAAGGCAGACTACTGTAAGAATACTTATAAACTAAAATCATTTTATTTCTTTTAAGCTGTTTTTTGATACCCAGGATAGCCTCAAGTTTCTACTTCCCCACCCAGGTGCTGGCATTATAGATATGCATCATCACACCCAATCAAAATTAAGTTTTATTCATAACCACTGAATTCTTCCTGATACCAAAGTCCCGTTTTTTGTTTGTTTGTTTGTTTTAATTATACCATGTTGCCAAAATAAGCCCTTAAGAAGCTTTTACGTCAGGTACCTGTTCACAGCAACAAGAACAGTACCTAATACAGTAAGGTAGTAGCAGACTCCTTCCCAGGAGCCACCCTTTAGAAAGATGGGCTCCACCAATTATTATATGTGACCTTGAGCCAACTTTTCTTTCTGAATTTCTATTTCTTCTATGCATGAATTCATATTAAATATGCATAATAACTACTATATTGGAGCTTCCCAGAATCACTGTGATACTTAAGTAACTACATGCTATGCAAAACTGAGAGCTGACCTTTGTCCTCCCCTGTCCCCCTCCTTTCTTAAGCCCCCTTTGGATATTAGAGAGTGCACTGACAGTGCATTCAGTGTCGATGCTCACTGTACGTGGGGGAAGGCAGGCTGCTTAATGGGCTCAGCTCAGCTACCACAGCTGTGTGACCAGGGATAAATCGCCCAGCCTGTTTCTCTCAGGATGATGCAACGAGTGAAGAGAACAATCTTAGCAACCTCAAGCACTATGAGAACTACGAAATAATATATTAAAAGGGTTGAAAATGATGCTTGAGTATAAAGCACATTGTGTACTCAGTAAAGTTCTAGACTGTCTCACTCTCCTCAAGGACACATCTAATTTAATTGTTGAGCCTTACACCTTGCTGCACTGTTCCTAACCGTGGACTGTAACTCAGTAAAATTACTTTCTATCAAAGCACTTACTGAGAAGGTATTTCCTTATTTTCTCTTTAAGAAAATTTCTAACTTACAAAAAAGGTTTATAAAGCTTGCATGCTTACTGAGCAAAGGCCTTTCTTTCATTAAATAGGAAATGAAAGCTTTGCACATAAAGTAATTGGATTTCTTACTCACTTTATTGCTTCACTTGCAATAAAACTTTAAAAGACTGCAAAAACATTTCAGAAATTCCATGGGAAAAAATGTTTCCAATTTACTACAAAGCCTGTAACAAAACCTAAAATGTGACTTTCTACCACGATGTATACATACTCTGTATCATTCCATTACTTTAATAGTAACCAATTATTAAAAAGCTATTACAGCTTTAGCAGGTTCCTCATGCTAGGCTTTAGGGTATTTTACTATATAGTTGTTTTAACTATTACTATCATCTTGTATTGCTTTCTATAAGGCAATAACTTCTTTTAGCTACTGAATGATTTCTAGGTTGAACTATGAAAAATAAGAACACAGAAGACCATCTTCACTATAAAAGAAAAGTGTTATCTGAAGCTAATTATTTACTCATTTAAAAGGTTAGCATTTCAAATATCCAGAGTACACTATATACTTATGACTGTCAGCCAGCTGTGTTTATTTCTATACATAGCATGGTTGCTCAGGTTTTTTTGTTTAGTTTGCTATATATGTGCAGCAATATTGTTTGACCAAAATTGAAAGCAGTTGTTACTGCCTTACTATATATTCAAGAGAATATAAAATGGTACAATCATTCAGGAAAATTCTAGCAGAATTTTAGCTGGAGATATGTTCCAACATGTATATAACTAACAAGATATAGTTATGCATGTGTGTGTGCTCACCAAATACCACAGAAATGTTCATATTTTTATTCAATAAAAATGTTCATTTTTTTATTCAATAAAGCCCTAAGTCAGCTACTACTTAAAACAGAATGGAAAAATAAAGTATGGCTTATATGTGTCACAGAGCAGTGCTCAGCAATACAGAACGATGATGGGCAACATAAATGAGTCTCAAAGACAATGAATGATAAGCAGGAGTTACACATAGCAAGAGTAGCAAGTCTGATTCTACTTTACATAAAATTCAAAAAGACAAAACTTACGTGCGCTAATAGAAATTTGCACAGTGATTAATGACAGTGCGAAGATGCTAGAGTGGAGTGCTTGCACAAGTGCGTGAATGAAACGTTTCACTAGGCTCATATAGGAGCACCATGTTATAGACCAGAGAAAAGGATGTTTTTGTTGGTTCCATTTTTATCTGTAAAATCTCTACTTATAAAATGTCACATTTAAAACAGACATTTATGCCAGTTACAAAGCTGTATTTTGCATATGTAATAATGCATGTATGTCCACAACTGTGTGTGCAGGTCCAAAGTATGCTCCCTGGTCACTTTCTCCCTTATATACTGCAACAGTCTTTTCACTGAGCCCAGACCTCATATAAGTTACTCTGGCTAGCCAATCTGCTCCCAGAATCTGCGTCCTGCGCCTTGGGCTGACAGGAAACCTACCACAGTCACCTGGCTTTCACGAGTGTCCAGCAAGTGTTCTACGGGGAGAGCCAACTCCCCAGTCATTTACAAAGAAGTGTAAGTCTTTTCCCAGGAACGGTGGGTACATCTGCACTCCAAGGACCTGGAAGGCTGAAAAAAGAGCTGCCAGAGGCCAAGGCAAGGTGTGTGTGTGTGTGTGTGTGTGTGTGTGTGTGTGTGTACATAGGAAGGGAGGGAGGAAGGGAGGCAGAGGCCAGGGAGAGGGAAAAGGGAGAGGCAGAGAGAGACAAACCAGGTCTTAAGAAAAGATGTTTTTCCTTGATTTTCTCTCCTCCTTCTCCCCTCCCTCCTCTAACTTTTCCTTTCTTTTCTCAGATGGTGCTACAGATTTAACCCAGGGCCTTATCCATGACAGGCAAACACTCTACCATTGAGGGTACACATCTAGCCTGATTTTCATCTTTAAAAACAAAATGTCATAAAATAATGGAGAAAGAAGGTGATTATAAGAGCAATTTCAAGTGTACCAATTTTAACAGGAACAGCTTTATTCGTAATAGCCAGAACCTGGAAACAACCCAGATGCCCCTCAGCTGAGGAATAGATACAGAAATTGTGGCACATTTACACAATGGAATACTACTCAGAAATTAAAAACAAGGAAATCAGGAAATTTGCAGGCAAATGGTGGAATCTAGAAAAGTTCATCCTGAGTAAGTAATCTCAGAAACAGAAAGACACACATGGTATATACTCACTTATAAGTGGATATTAGACTTATAGGATAAACATACTAAAATCTGTATACCTAAAGAAGCTAAGCATGGAGGAAGACCCTGGTTCTGATCAATCCTCATTCAGAAAGGCAAAGGGACAGACCTCAGAAGAGGGAGAAAACAGGGAACAGGACAGGACCATACCACAGAGAGCCATTGAAAGACTCCATGCAGGAAGGTATCAAAGGAGACGCTGAGACTCATAGCCAAACTATGGGCAGAGTGCACAGAATCTTATGAAAGAAGGGGGAGACAGGAAGACCTGGAGGGGACAGGAGCTCCACAAGGAGAGCAACATATTAAAAAATTATGGGTACAGAGGTCTTTTCTAAAACTGATACTGGACCATGCATGGAGATAACCTAGAACCCCTAGAATGCCCCCTGCACAGATGTAGCTTATGGCAGCTCAGTGTACAAGTGGGTTCCCTAGTAATGGGAAGAGGGACTGTCTCTGACATAATCTGATTGGGCTGCTCTTTGATCACCCCCTGAGGGAGGGGCAGCCTTGCTAGGCCACAGAGAAAAAACACAGCCAGTCCTGATGAGACCTGATAGGCTAGGGTCTGAGGGAAGGGGAGGAGGACCTCCCCTATCAGTGGACTTGGGGAAGGGCATGGGAGGAGAGGAGGGAGGGAGGGAGGGACTGGGAGAGGATGAGGGAGGAAACTACAGCTGGGATACAAAGTGAATAAACTGTAATTTATAAAAATATAAATTTTTAAAAAATGAAAAAAGTAAGAAAAAGTAGTAACGAAATAAGAAATTAAAATAGATTTCATTCATAGCTTCTCAGAGATGTAAGTTAAGGTAAAAGTTTCAAGGGATAACCTAAAACTTATAATCACCAATTTAATTATTCCTTCAAAAAGTATTAAAATATTTAACAAAAAATCTAATTTGATAAACACTAAGAATATAATTTAGTAAAGTGTCACTAAAATAGCATTTTAAAGTAACAAAGATATTTTAAAAATATTTTGAAAAAACAAAATAATTCCACATAGCAAGCTAGTCTTATGGGTTGTAGCATCGAGCAAGTTATTTGGTAATATATGATACATTAACCTTGCTCTATAGCCTTAGAATTACAATGCTAAAAGGAATTTTGAGATGAAAAGTATCAATTTACATGTATTTACACAATGCATCACAAAAGAATAAAAAATGTCAAGACCTAACCCTATCTAATACATGAGTTTAGAAAACAAAATTATTTATGAATCTGTTATCTGCTCACAGAATTAAATAATAATGCATAACAAAAAGTAATAAAATCAGGTGCATAGCAACATGACCATTACTTAGAGGAAAAGAAAACTACAATCTCATTGGAACACTTAGAGGGGACGTAAAGAATATTTAAGGTAGGGAAACGAAGAGACAACCATGGCTAAGTAACTCAAAGAATATGGAAAGCAAAAGAATGTGGCCATGGACAAAGCTAAATGGTGTCAAGAATGAGAGGAGAGGTAGGAGGGAGAGGACGGTCAGATATGGGCAATCTTTATTATCGGAGCAGCAGGGGTCTTGGACACTTAGTAGCTGTTCAGTGGTCAAGACTAGTTTATAACTTTTGAGAGTAGAGCTCATTCCAATCCATGACAAGATAAAGAAGCAGTATATATGTCTATTATGCACTAGTAAATCGTATAGCATGTAATTTATGCCTCGTAAAGTTAATTTTTAAATTTTCAAAAGCTAAAATCAAGAACATTGCCTTACTAATCATTCTCTTGCCATGTTTCCACACATGTATAATAAAACACATTCAAAACCAAGGTACCATAAGTATACAGCCAATTTCTTTACAAAAAGTTCTCCCTACCTCTAGCTTGTCACACCTTTCTTACATACTACTGCCAAAATAATCTTGAAAATAAAATGCCCCTAAATTATGTGCACCACCTCCTTTAGAAACCCACGTATTGGCCAGTGTGGTGCTGCACATCCATCAGCCCGGCACTTAAGAGGCTGAGGAAGAAGGAGTTACGCATTTAGCCTAGTGCCAATGAGATGGCAGGGCACAAGTCTGCTGAAGATGTCTGTTTCTAAACAGGCTTGTCCTGAATTCACAAGGTGAAGGAAAGCAGCAACTGCAGCAAGTTGTCCTCTGACCTCCACACACTCTGTGGAAAGGCACACACTTGCTAGAGCTCACACACACAACAGATCAATTCAACTGTAACTTAAAAATTTAAGAAAAAACCTTGAGTTGGGCTGAGCTATAAAGAGAGGGATGAGGAAAGAGAAAAAAACAAAATGTATTCCAGAGCCTCTCCTCAGCCAGAAGAATAAATACATACTATGTGAGTTCAATCTACCATTCTGGCCTTACTTTTCACTATTCCTCATACGCACACAGAGAGTTGTTCAAACCATCTCCAGGCTGCCTTGTCCGTCTAACATCTTCTTTCCTTCTATATTAAAACTACTCACGCCTCAGGGTTGAGCTCATATGCTATGAAGCATGAAATGCTCTCTGAGCTTTTTCAGCGGGATCTCTTCATTTTGAAACCTTCTATTACAGTCTCACTGTACATGACATTCTCAGGGTGAGGATCTCAGGGTGAGGATGCACACACACATTCATAACTGACTAGAAATCACCTAAGAGAGGCTCACGAGGCTATGCTCAGTAGAGAGGATTAACTGTATAAATTCTTGCTGAAAGGCTAATAATCGGCATTTCATAACTATCCAGAAACTCCTTAATATAGTCAAATAATAAGATGGCAATCTTAGGTTATTTTTTAAAAAGAAATTTTACCTTTTCAGTGGTTAGTGGTTTGGCAGGCTTTTCTGGCTCCTTTTCTCTCTTTTTCTCTTCCTTTTTTTTTTCCTTTTCTTTCTAAAACATAGCCCAAAATTTTCGTAAGTTTATGTTTTAAAGCTTTTAGAAGCCTTCAGTTCACTTTTATTTTATTAGTTTAAATCATCATTTGAGAAAGACAGAAATAGCAAGTGCTTACATTATCCATATGCTACTGAAAATCTGAAAGCCAAAAGCAATTTCATTTTCTCACTGAGGTTATATGCTAATGACAAGTAGAGGATTACTCAAAACTTGAGGAGTGAGATAACTTAAACTTCAGGATTTTCCTTAAAGGGGTGAGAACTGCATTCAGCAAATTCTCATTACATGTTTACATCAGGCTGTGCTATCTATGTGAGAAGTAAACCAACTGATAGGATGGATTAGCTCTGGCTGCCCTGGAACTCAATCTGCAGAGCAGGCTGGCCTGGAATTCAAGAGATCTGCTTGCCTCCCAAGGGCTGGGATTAAAGGTGTGCACCATATGTTCAGCAGGACAGGCTGTCTTTGTGATATGGATACAATAATACTGTATCAAGAAAATACAGGAGTTAAAATGAAAAAATTATCTTAATTTCAAAAGTAGCCACAAAATATTTTCAGGCTGCTATCATAGTTTTATGAGTTTAAAAATAAATATAGAAATTTTCTCATTAAAACCTAAGGACAGTGCATGGGGCCAGAGCCAAATGATTGGTGTAAGTAGTTGGGGTAAACTGTAATAATGGTATACTAATAATAATGTTAACGGATTGTACTCCAAGGAAAATTAACAATAATAACAAATCTTAAAGATTGATAGACAGACAGACAGAGAGATGATAGATTTTAAAAAGACAAATACATAAAACAGTCAAAATATGTAAAGAACAATTCTGTCCCTGCCTTCAAGATCTGAGGCAGCCTCTGTCAGTGCTGATTTATTTTCCACATACAGATTAGTAAAAAGCAGTGCAACTCCTAAACTATGATGTGAACTAACTGGGCTCCAAAAACTATTCACATAAATTTATATATATTTATGTTTTAAAATATATATAAATTTATAAAAATTTATATATATTTATATGTTTTTAAATATATATAAATTTATAAAAATATGTTTTAAATATATATAAATTTATAAAAATTTTTAAATATATAAATTTATAAAAATTTATATAAAATATATTTAATTTTATATAAATATTACATATCAAATATATTTACAGTATAAATAGCAATTCCTTCAACTATAAGCATTTCTCTTGTTAACCTTTCCTTTGTTGTCAAGCAGAATAATAGTAAACTGGTGAGTGCATTTGTATAGGGACACCAACAAACAGTGACTGCACACCAAAATGAGAATAGATGGCGACACTTTCAGAACCCATGTCTGAGCATTTACTGTCAACTAGAAACATAGTTGAAATGGGGTAGAACTCTAACTCAACAACTGCCTTGATCAGGTTGGTCTGTAGCCAGATCAAAGTCCATTCTGCTGGACATGTGATGCACATCCATACTGTCCAGACTAAGCAGGCTTCAGCCTGCTGTGAGGGCGCCATCCCAGGAGGTGGGCCTGGGTTACATATGGAAGCTAGCTGCTCACAAACAAGCAGCATTCCTCCAAAGTTTTGCTTGGAGTTCCTCCTTAACTTCCCTCAGTGATGAACTGTGACCTAGAGATGTAAATTAAAATCAACCCTTTCCTCCCCTTCAGGTCATGGTATTTATCATAGCAACAGAAGAACAAATCAGAACAACCCAGATACGAAGTTTCTATTTAAGGCTCCTTAAGACTACGATTCTCTCAAACCATATGTTTTGATCATGCGTTTCAAAACGAAAATAAATGTACCAGGTAAAGTTGTACTTTCTTAACACCTAAAGTGCTAAAGCATAAACAGCAATCTATTTAACTATCACACGAGCATATATCAAACTGGTCTAGAACAAAAGACATCTAGGAAGCAGGTTATTCCTCAGAACACTTTTTTCTGCCCAATTACTTGGGACTTCAGACTAGAAGTAAAATGTAAGCCCTTTGGGGACAAATAGAAGCATCATCTGTATCTGACTCAACTATAACCAAAACCCAAATCATCACTTCCAAATTTCATCTTGCATATTTCCTTAGTGTCTAATTTAATCATTGCAAAAACTACCTGAAACAACTACTGTCATCATTGTCTTCTTACAAATGAGAAACAAAAACTTAGGAAAGTAATACTCAAAATACAACAGTTACTAGGTCTCCCTTTGTGCTAATGGAGCATAGACCCCAAACACGCAAGTATCACTGCTCACTGAAGAACAGTGGAGCATAACTATTACCTTTTGTTAGTACCCATATTACTGCTAATATTTACTGAACCTTTGTGTGCTAGGCACTGGTCTGAACGTATTGCATTCACTAACAACTTTATGAAATAAGTAATTATCCCTACTTTATAAGAAAAATAAAATGAGCAAAAATCTTTATTAAATGATAGAATGTCCTCTAGATATAATTAGTAATGTTTAGTTAGAAAAGCTGGCCTATGGTAATAAGCTAAGTAAATTGTTCCTTAACCTCTCAGAACTGTTGGTTATTGCTATGGTTGGAATGATTGTGGCCACTTCAAAATGTATGTGTTAAGACTAAATCCCCAACACTGCAAGGCAGTATTAAGAGCTGAGGGCCTTTAGGGGGGTGATTAAGTCACAAGAATGGAACCCTATGACTGGGATTAGTGTCCTTATAAAAAGAGGCCTCGAGTAAATCTTACCCATTTTCACCAAGTGAGATCACAGCATGGTGCCATTCTACGAATAAGCAAGTGGCCACACAAGACACAGGGCCTTGCTCTTGAACTTTACAGGCTCCAGAACTGTGAGAAACAGATTACTGTTGTTCGTAAGCTATATAACACATGGCATTACTTTGATACAGCAGCCCCTACAGAAACAAAGTTATTTTTCAAGGAAAACATCACTAATGGAAAAAAAACTGGTATCTCAATCACTATGGTTGATGGGCACATATAAAACCACCCAAAATAAATGTATTCATTTACATTTAATAGGGAGAAAGCAACATGATTCCTTTTTATACTAGAATTTCAACTAATGAAATATAGTTGATTACAGTTATAGCATAATGACCCAGGCTTGGAAGCTTGGACTCTAAACTAGAATCATAGAGTTTGACCCAGAGATGGCTCTTACCCACAGAATCAAAAGCTGAAGATTGGCTGGGTGTAGTGGCACATGCCTGTAATCCTAGCACTCAGGGAGGCAGAGGCAGGCGGCCCTCTGTGAGTTTGAGGCCAACCTGGTCTACAAAGTGAGTCCAGGACAGTCAATGCCACACAGAGAAGCCCTGTTTGTTACTAAAAAACAAACAAAAAAGCTAAAGAAAGGAAGAGGAAGAGGAGAGGGAAGGGAAGGGGAATGGAAGGGGAAAAGGAAGGGAAAAGGAAGAGGGAAGGAGAAAGGGGGAAAGAAAGAAAAGAAAAGGACAGGAGTCAAGCATGGTGACTCACACCTACAATCCCAGAACTCAGGGGGAGGATCAGAGAAGTTCAAGTCATCTAGAACTACACTGAAACCATGTCTCAAGAAACGGGAAGGGAAGGTGGAGGAAAGAACAGAGGCCGCCAGAACTTAAACTGAACATTCAAATCACCAGAGCACACTCTCTTTTAACCCTGCACTGTGAGCTGTAAAATTATCTCTCAGTCTCATGAACCCAGTGCTGATTCTTGCTATGGAGATGGCTTTGGTGGTTCAGCAGGCAATTCAAGATGAGACTCCACTTTTCATACCTCCGTATCTCTGAGCTGTAAACCTCTATGTCCAAATATCTACCAGGCAGCTATAACCTCATACTTAAGATGTCCAACTTTTAATTCATCTTCTTTTTCTTCTTTCTCTTCGAATCAGATCCTTTTCTTCAACTGCATCCTTATCTCACTAAATATCACTATCACATGAAGATGCTGAAGTTGGAAACGGAAGCAAAGCCTTCCAAAGCATCCCCCAACCAACTCAACAGTTACTAAATACCACATATTCCCCCTTAAGACCTCACACAATTACACTCTTCTTATTCTGTCCCCTTTTTAGCAGCAGTGTCTGTCATTTTATTCCTGGATTAAGCCTGGTTCTTAAGCCCTTTTCCTCACTCATTACCATCACAACATTTACTTGCCTAGGAGTTGTTAAAACATGAAAATCTGATCCTTCATCCCTTTCCCCTTAAAACTCACCATTAAAGTACCACGGCCTTCAGGATAAAGACCAATTGCCTTCAGTGGATTTAAGGCTTTCTCCTACTTCTCTCTCTCCCTCTTGCATTCCTATTTCTTCTATAACACTCAACTTAAGACAGTACTGCAATCATACTTTCTCCACAAGCTGCTTTCTCTACCTGGAATACGTCCTGATCCTTATAGCTAGGGCCTATTCAGAGTATAAAATGTGTCAGGAGTAGAATTTATAGTAGCAAAGTTATCTCAACCACTGTATAAATACACTGCATTATAAAATGCTGTAGAATTACCTATTTGGCTCCATCAGGCTGTAAACCTGCAAGGGTAGAGGTATGTCTTGTTTGCCTCTGTATCCTACAAGTCTAGCATGCCATTTATGAAGTAAACACAGGAAAAGATAGAATCAAAGGAAATGAAACGCTCTCAAATATATGCACACAGACTTGAATAGTGCTGTAACTTACCTTAGCACCTCTACTCAGAATACTTTCTATCATCACTGACCATTCTAAATTCATGATCCTACACAATACATATTTTTCTATATGACCGTTCATACTTCTTCAAAAAAAAAAATTCTAACATTAGCACCATAGTCAGAAAAGATTTTTCTGACCAAAGACCAAGAGATAAGACAATTCAACAACAATGTGTCTTTCCTTTAATGCTCCTAAGGCAGTAATGAACATAACAACAAAGAAGTCACTTAACGGCTACATAGTGACAGCCCCCAAATCAGTCACTCTGAAATTAAATACAGACTGAAACCTTTACTCATGCCAACGGCATAAGACAAGATTCAATAAATTAATGTATTTGACAGTTTTCCTTCTGAAGATCACTCAAAACAGTAATTCTACTGATGTTCTTAAATCATAGCATTGTGAAAGGAAGGCCACCTAGCAACAAACAGCACAAAGCACATGCAGAAAATATTACTATACCTCTACTTTGTTTTTATCAACAGCAGCTTGCAGAGAAGGAGAGGATACCAAAGGCTGAAGAGGGGCATCAGAAGAGGAAATCTAGATGTGCAGATGCAAAGTGAGGAGGGGGAAAAAAGAAGAGAAGGCAGTGATCAAAACTGACAAACACCAGAAATCAACGCTCATATTTCTGATATAAGTAGTTCAAAGAATGTTAACAGGATAACATATTGTATCAAGAATAAGTATGTTTTAAAAACACTATGTGAGATATTTTAAAAGACATAGTATAGAATAGTATATATTTAAAATGGATTTTACTAAGCTATAAAATTTTAAATGTATTTAGATGAAAATCATAAAAAACCAAAGTATAATTTTCTCTGATAACTTATTTTCAGTCAAGGTTATAACCAAAACCCCTAGTACTTTGAAGCAAGAAAAAGTCTTATGCAAAGTAGGAAGAGAGCAAAAATAATTTTGTTTCTGCTAGTAGTAACTTTAAGAAAGGAAAATAAAACAGGGGAAATAATGAAAGCTAATCAGGGCTGAAAGATGGCTCAGAGGTTAAGAGCACTGCTCTTCCAGAAGTCCTGAATTCAATTCCCAGCAAGGACATGGTGGCTCTCAACCATCTATAATGAGATCTGGTGCCCTCTTCTGGTGTAAAGGCACACATGCAAGCAGAACATTGTATACATAATAAATAAATAAATCTTTTTTAAAAAGCTAAAAGTAATAGACAGACAGATAGATAGATAAAGCTAATTAAATATTCTGGGTGTGGTGACCCACACCTGTAATTCCAGCACTCAGGAGGCAGAGGCAGCGGCAGAGGCAGGTGTATCTCTGCAAGTTCAAGGCCAGCCTAGTCTACAAAGTGAGTCCAGGATAGCAAAGGCTTCAAAGAGAAACCCTGTCTCAAAAAACGAAAATTAAATTAAATTAAATTAAAAATTTAATTAAAATTTTAACCTGATAAGAAAGCAGAAGCAAAGACTGGGAGAAAAGACTAGATTAATTTAACAGCTCAGCAGCAACAGACTTACTATTTATTCATGTCATCCATGAGGATGGGCAAACTCTAAAGCACCAAGACAGTCATATATGAGGCAGGCATTTACACAGGTAAATGAAATTCACCTGAAAGCTTTGCAAACATCTTTCTACCCAGCTTCTACATGCATAGATCAACAAAAGCATTACCTTACTATTCTCTTTACTGCAAAATATAACTGAATACATATATATATATGTATATATATACATATATATACACACACACACACACACACACACACACACACATGCAGGGCAGTTCTCTGGAGTCACAGAGCTGCTGTCTCTGCATTTCCCTGTCATACTAGTGGGGTTTAGAGTTGCTATTATAGATGGGCTGTTCCATAATATCAAAACAAAACAAAACACACTTCAAGATGCCAAGTCCTCCTTCAATCTGCTAGTTAATTGTGACAATAGTTCTTGAATCACTTTAAACATTTGTTTCCCCCTTGCACAGTATTGGTATAATTGTGCAAGTTATCCATCCACTTGATTAATATTAAAGGAAGCCCCACATAAAAGAAAATGCACAGTGCAGAAAAATGTAAAAAAGGTCAAGCTAGGCAGAAGTGTTGGCATACACCTTTAATCCACAGCACTCAGAGGCTGCGGTAGCTGGACCTTTGTGAGTTCCAGGCCAGACAGGGCTACAGAATGAGACCTTGTCTAAAAATGGAGAAAGTCTGGTCAAACTGAACCTCAGAGCTTGACTTAAAGCCGGCTGTTCCTACAGACATTTAGTAAAATTGCATGTAAATATGGGATTAAAAACATTAAGATCACTTACAAGATAATTTGTATCATAAAACTTCTTTGTACAAACTTATAAAAAAAAGCAGAACACAAAAATATAAAAAGGGAGAAGGGTATTTAGAACAATAAGATGAAAATCTACTATAAAAGTGATTATTTTCCTCTTCAGGAGGTAAGTGAGGACAAAAGAAACAAAGACAAACTAGGTACTCTGAAAGTTCTAAATCTCTGAAAACCATACACTTCTCATGCCTCCCTCACTACCGTACAGTAAGTCACCTGGGTTAATGACGTCCCTAGATCTTTTCCCTATATTGTTATTCTCAAGTGCAAATTTGATCTTAATTAATTTACACATATTGCATAAGGACAAAGTCTAAACTGCTTACCTAGATCACATCTACTGTAGCCCCCTTTCCTTCCCTGCTCTGGCTACACTTGGCTACTTAGTCACCTGCAACCTTTCCTGGTCTCGGCTCTGTCGGCTGCATCTACTGACATGCCTTCACTTTTTATTCCCTCTAATTGAAATGCCCACACTTTTATTACTTCTTTCTTTTTGATCTCACATGGCATTTTCTAGGAATCCAAGTATTTGCTGATTCCTCTTCACTGGGTTACACAGCCCAGGTTGGCCTTGAACTCACTCCACAGCCCAGGCAGACCTTGACGTTGGAATCCTTCTGCCTCAGCCTCTGGACTAAGATTACAGGCCAGCACACCAGCGCAGCCTACTGAAGGCATTTCTTATAACTAAAAATAAATCCATAGCAATGAGGAAGACTCCACTCCAGCGTCTCTCAACTCTCACTACTTTGGATTTCAGCCGGCTTGGGTCACAGCTACACTGAGGGAGTAGTGCAATGCTTTAGAAAAGAGCAAAGTTCACTGCTGGTTTTGTTGCAGTTTATTCCTTTGTATTTTTTCACATTTTGAAATATGCTACAGAAAATCAAGAAGCAAATTTGTACTTTGTTTTGAAATTGCCTTACGGATCACTCTTTAAATAACAAATTAAAATCACGATTGACACATCCTGAAAACACTAAAGTTGTCATCCGAAACAGGCAGCAGATAATTTATAAAAAAAAAAAAGACATCTAAGCAACTTAGAGCTATTTAACACAGAAGTTATAGCCACATAAAACTCATCAGTCATGCAAGACAGCACTTCATCAGAGTACAACTAATGTGCAAACTGTCTCACTTCTTTCAGGAAACCCTTTAGATGTATGGTGCTCATAGCTGGCCTCATATTTTTAAATCTGGTGTACCCTCTACTTAGTACCCTAGGTGACTATGAGCATGTGTTATGCCTAAGTAACTTTTATGAATGTGTCTGGATTTTCATTTCATAAGTAAATACAAACTCAGGAGTATATAATCTTTTACTTTATTTTCTTTTTTACTTCTAAGCCCACAAAAATAAAAAAACTACAGTATCTGTGCCTGTGTAAACATCATTAATATTCTCACACGTTAACCACATGCATGTTTGATCTCTCTACACACTCCTGCACACTGCTAGATTTCACTGAATTATCTGAAAATGAGTGACAAATACCATGACATTTAATCCTAAACCTTGTATTTATGAATGAAAAAATTATCCAAGCAAATCATATAACTAAAAAGGAGAAAAAACAGCTTTCATCCAATGATAAAACTCTTACAAATTACTACATGATCCTAACCTCTTAACTTGCTGAGAGTACAAAACACAATTTCAAGTTAAAAGGTTTATAAGTTCATGTTCAGAGTTCAATATAAAGTAGTATGTCTTATAAAATATTCTAAATAATTTATTACATCCTATAACCATTCATTAAGTATCTTATCTAATTAGTTCACTTAGGGATTAAATGAGCCTTAAATTCAAGCACATTGTATCATTCTCAATACTGTTTTCACTTATTCTTCAACAGCTTTTGTCTATTATGCCCACTGAAGATGTGGTTGAAATGACTACAAGGGTTATCTCAGTTCCAAACTCTCCAGGCATTTTGAGACCTGGTTCCCTGTTGGCAGCTGCGCTGGAGAGGATTAGGAGGCATGGCCATGAGATCTTAAAGATTTGTGTCATTTCCAATTTTGCTCTTTTTGCTTGCTTTTGGAATCTGAGATGTAAGTCCTCAGCTCTCAGCCCCAGCTGTCATGCCTCTCTGCTGCCATGCTTCCCTGTGTGGTAATGGACCCTAATATTAGTCACTGGTACTGAACAGTAAGGAAAAAAACAGAAGCCCTTCCTTCTATGAGTTGCCTTTGTCACGGTGCTTCACCACAGCAAAAGAAAACTAAACTGGAACCAAAAGAAAAGGCCAGTTTACATGTAAAAGGAGATAGGAACTATTTCAGAACTGCCTGACTAAGGACTTTAAGAGATGAACTACTTTAAGGCATACGTATTAAATATGCATCAAAGGCCAAAAACTAATTTCAACATAAAAGGCAATTAACTTTATATAATTAACTGATAGGGAAAATGTTTAATCAGAAATAAAAACTAAATAGAAGCAGTTGATTAATATATTTAATTACTATAGGAAGGTAACAACTATTACCACAATGCTCTCTAATAATCAAGGGAAGTGTCCAGCATTAATATAATCTTGGGATACTCTTCATGTCTCAACAGACCTAGAACAATTCTAGTGGGAAAACAGACTACAAGTTTTCTTTATTATTTATTTCTAGAATATGCAAAGTAATTTTGTTCCCTTCTCTTTTTTCCCCAAACTGCTGCCTTTGTCTTCTCTTTAATTACATAATTAATTGCTTTAACAAGCTGAACCTGTTCTCAACATTTATGTGACCAAAAAAATTCCCAATATTTAAATAGTTAAGCATATGCAACTAACTGTTGTACAATAAACAAATTGAGCTGTTCTGTTAAATGTTTGCAATCAAACATCAACTGGTGAAAGATGAAGGTTTTACATTACTTACGTTTGTAATAGCTATAGCATTTTTATCATAGTATTTCTTCTTTTCATATTTATCTCTGATGAAAAATTCTACTGCTCTGAAGACACATAACTTAAGGAAAAAAAGTCATTCACTCCTGGGTACATTTCATTTTATCCATTCCTCTCCAAATGGCCCATACTCTAATTTTTCTAGTCCCAAATCATCACTTTTTCACCCTATTTAGTACATAATCTATAATCTTTTCTTCTTCCTACAAAAAAATTTATTATTTCAGGAAAACTCATTCAAAAACAACAACAAAAACCATACAAACAAATGAGCCCAACCTGAAAAGAAAACCACAGTATAATTTTTAATTCCAAATCCACCACCATGTCTATCATCCTCATTTTGCTCAGGTTCATTGTGCAATAAACTAGCATCCATGCAGAATTCAGAAGATACCATCAGTTAGTACAGCATGCTGGGCACTGATTCCCTCAGAACCCAATTAATGTACTTATGGCTATTTTCACATCATAAATGAAGAATGAGCAACTCAGAAAAATTAAGTAGCTGACTCAAACATGATTTTTCCCACTTTACCAGCTATATCATTAATGGGTGAAACTCAGAATTTCCTATATTAAAATAGTGGCCAGGGTTTTTTGTTTGCTTGCTTGCTTGCTTGCTTGCTTGTTTGTTTTTTGCAAAGACAAGGAATACAGGAAATTCAGTAGTTAAAACTAAGGTTTCCACTTATAACAAGGAAACTTTTCAGAATTATCTAAGTACTAAGGAATATTTTAAAAAATTATAGAAGGTAATACTGTTGTATAAAAATAACCAATTGAGACTGGTGAGATTATTAAGACTTTCCTAATTACTAACAGAAAACTATTTAGAAATCATTAAAATGGATTACATGATTTTTTTTCAATTCCAAGGAAATTAGCTGAAGAGCAGCTGGTTTTGGTTGCTCTCAGTCCCAATGAAGCCATTACAGCAAGATGCCAAGAACGTGCACGCGCACCTGCAGGTGTGTGCACGCACACACATGTGTGTGTGTGAAGATATCAAATGCAAGCCGATTCATCGTTGTTAGTCTACCTGAAGTAAATCATGACTGAATTCCAAGGATGTGTGCCTTTTAAGGGACCGGTAATAAAGACTTTAGGCCTTTCCCAAGAGTATCTATGATTTAACTACTCCTACATCTAGAAGCTTCTATGTATTCACAGAAAATTATAACTAATAGATACGGCTGAATTTTAACTAAAGTTCATTTACAGAAGAAGATCCTTGGTTCAAAGGTTTACAGTAATTCATGAGTTCTATTCCAATGATCTGGACAAAGTACAACCAAGATGGATTTAAAGGGCTGGCAACATGACTCAGTAAATAAGAATGCTTGGCCCCATCCCTGACAGCCTGAGTTCAACGCCAAGAACCCATATGATGGGTGGAAAGAACAATCCCAGCAGGTTATTCTCTGACCTTCCCATGTACCCCACTGTACACATGAACACAGATATTCAATAAACAAAGCATTTTACCATTTAAAGAGGCATCTGTCTTTAAACTGTCATTACAGTCAACTCAGCATTCTCAGAAGAAACTTTCACTATAAGTCTACTGATACTATTACCTAAATCCCCCAAATGGTTTTCAACATAAAGTCACATTTGTGGTACTAGTAGATAGCTACTATTAACTGACAGTTTCCTTAACTTTGAAGTTAGCTAATTATCAAACAAGTGCTTTAATATGTAAAAAAATGGGAATGCTGTCATCACAAGGTTGTTCAGAGTTTTGAGACTAATATAAATATTTAAGCAATCAATAAATAAAGTTTTTATTTTTATATAATTCTGTGCCTCAGTTTCACCAGCTCTAAAATGTAAATAATATTTACTGAATTATTCTAATAATAAAATGTCAGTCTTTGTGAAGTACAAAGTAAGAACAATGCACAGCACACACTGCCATTTTTAACTTTGGCTCGTAACTATATGGAGGAGGAAATGGCAAGTATTGTGTTAAGTGTTGGCTAATAATCAAGTTTAAACAAATGAGAAATGGCAACAAAGCCAACTAATTTGGAGAAGAGAAAGTTGTTGTCTTTTTTCTAGTCTCTTGATGATTGATACTTGAGACATGAGGACTTAAACACACCAATGTACATAAGTGACAACAGAAATACAACAACATTTTTTAAAAACTCAAGTACAGAATGTATCACTTACAATTCAAGTTTAAGGAGCTGTTTGGGATTTAGTAAATAAAGCCATGAAGATAAATATGTGTTTCCAGATCCCCTTCTTTAAAACTACCACTTGAAAAACAAAGTAAATTAGTATCTGTTCCCAAGAATAGGTTCTTCCAGGTCCACACACTGCTGAGAGCTATAAAGCTCCAAAGAGCTCAAATAAGAACTGACGATGAATTTGGGTATACAAGCACTCTACCTCTGTGCTTTAATTCCCACCCTGATGCTAAGCTTTTCAAAGAGCTTTAAGCATTAGCTGGAAGGGAGGCGAAATGAATTGATTTCCTTGTTAGTGTCTCTAAATCAGTGGTTCTCAACCTGTAAGTCACCTTTGGAAGTTAAAAAAAAAAAAAAATCCTTTCACAGAGTCACCTAAGACCATCAGAAAACACAGGCATTTACATTACAGTTCATAACAGTAGCAAAATTAGTTATGAAGTAGCAACCAAAGTAATTATACGGTTGGAGGTCACCTCAACAGGGGGAAGTGTGCTAAAGGCCACACACTACATTAGAAAGGTTGAGAACCACCATTCCACACCAGTGTTTTACAGTAAAGCTAGACATGACAAAAAAAAAAAAAAAACATCACTTTTAAGATAGGATCTCATTATGTAACACAGGCTTAAGTAAACCCTGAGGACCTTTACTTTTACATGCTATATCCACATGGTGGCTAAGCTCATGGTTCAAGAACTGTCACTTTATACTGTAACCATCAGTAGTTCTCTCTCATATCTACGCAGACAATATTCTTCTCTAAACACTTTCCAATAACAATTAGACTTTCTTTTTGTAAGAAATAAAAGAGGAATCCCTCATATTAGTATGGCCCAATTAATGCTTTGGGAAAGCAGTTTGCTCTGAAAAATGTGAAAAATCTGAGAGCCCCCTCAAATTCTCTTGTATTGCCTGGCCATGTTTCTTCTACTACCATGTGCTATTCTTTGGGGTCTGTATAGGACCTCACTTTCAGAGAAGAACACTCAAGGGTCTCAATAAAAATGATAGAAACAACAAAGGGTTTATACCACTGACTCCCTAGTCTGCATTTCCTTTGTCTTCTAGAGCCTAGACTACAATTTCCAGGTCTAAGATGGTTCCATGTCTAACAAACATCTAATTCTGCCCAAATAACGGAGTGTGGTTCATTTTCTTGCATTTTCAACCTTAAACCTCCATCTGTAAATGAATTCCTTGGGTGAGTTTTAAACTTACCCACGAAAGTCTAGACTACAGCTCCTCAGGTTATCACTTCCCAATCTGAGAGCTACAACACTACACAGAAGGGAACATAGCTTCAACTTGGTGCCTCAGACAGTTTGCAAAAGGAAATTAAGTCTTTATTTTAATGCTGATGAGTAAGTGAACAGAATAAGTTTGTTATCTAATGCACACATCACATGTTTTATATGAGATAAATGAATGTTCCTTTGGCCATTACATAAGTTAATGGATATTATTATTTTTTGCTGCCATTAATCTGATTATTCTTAATGTACCCATATGTTATCTCAGTTCTACAAAAGAAGAAAGATCATTGTAAACAAAGCACTTTAAATCTTTAATTAACTGGATGTCTACATAAAAATAATGGTTTTCCAAATACTAAGCTAATAAAACTACCCTAAAATATGGAGAAAAAAAAAAAACTTACCCACGATAAAAACTTAGGTATTATTTCAGTGCATTCTTCAGAATGAAGTCAATCTCAGTTCAATCCAACTGCTCCGGCACTCCCACCTTCCCTCCCTGTCCATTCCCAGTGCTATTGTGTAAGTAAACCTTCACTGGCTCATCTGGAGCTGCTCTGGTGCTTCCAGGAGCTCCTCCTTCCTTTCTCTTTGTAGTCAAAGTTACCACAGCTCTAAAACTTCTCCTGCTTCACAACTCTCCATGGATCTTTCAAATACTTCAATCTCTTGGGAAAGTCAAAGGATGTCTAAACATGATACTCAATATGAACCCAAAGGCCTTACCAACTTCTGCTACCGTCTGCTCCACAAACTGAAATTTTGTCATATTACAAGCTTAATAAAGCACATGTTTCTCACACCTGGATACTTCCACCCTCTTTACAGGAGAAAGTGCTACCCAAGGATCCTTTCATGGCAAAAAAATCATTGGCTTTCAGACTGTTAGGCTTATCAAAAGGAGTTGGGTGGACAAAAACATGAAAGGGTAAATACCAACTTTTCAACTATACCTTAAAAGGCTTCTGTCCAAATATGGGAGAAAAAAAAAAAAAACCTTCTAACTTGTATCCTTGGGGAACAAAGATAATTTTTCCACAATGGCCATGCCAACTATTTTATTATACAAATGGTAAGAAACTACATTTTATTACCAGACCACAAATAGCTTTATATATCAAATCACTATATCTTTATAATACCCACATACATATATATAACACAAATATCTATCTATAGATACTGATGTATCATGTCACTACTAAAAATCAAAGCACAGTCAAGACAAATAAAGTCTCTCTCTTTTTCTCTCTTTTCTTTTAGGTTCTAGAGATCAAACCCAGGACCTTATATATACTAAGCAAGCCATTCTACATTCTACATAAGCTACATTCCCCATTCCTGGTTTTCATGAACAGGCTCTCCTAGGTAGCAAACCTCCTGAACACTGGAGATTTTAAGTATGTATTATTACGCAGGTAATTTCCATCTTTGATTAATGATACAACTCACATCTTTCTAAATATCAACAAAAATATTAATGGTAAAATGTGCTCTTTTTAAACATACACTATACAAAATGTAAAGGATACTGATCTGTCTGTGGCCTTCGAAAGTTTTCTGGAAGATTGGCTTCATAAAGTAGTCTTGCTTTAGTATTTCCCATATCTTGCATGCACTGTAATAAAAAAAAGTCAGGTCTTTTCGTTAATCACATGAACAATAATAATTCTGACACACATATACACAAACCCTGGGTAACAGTTACTATTTTCAATATATAGTTTTCTCCTTAAGATAATAATTTAAACCCTAACTATAAGGTAAATTAGTCAAATTCCAAACAGAAACAATATATTCAATCCTTCATCTTATAAACACAAGTGACTCTAAGATTTCTCAAATGTCTTTTACTGTGAAAGCAATGCTACACCTTTGTACTCACTAGTTTCTAAAACTGAAATTCTTAGCATTTTGTGGGTAGTTATAAATATTTACAAAAATGAAACATCTCAACAGTGCTGGCATTTCCAGGACTAACAACGTAAGACCGAATTTACAGAGTTTATTCTAGGATTTTCGTAACTGACAGGAAGATTGCAATGAAATCCTGATGAGCGAGTGCTACCTAGAATTCAAATTGGGATGAAAACTCTTGAGAGTCTACTGAAAGCTTTCAGCAACAAAACAAAACCACCTGCGTGCCTTAGTGGCTCAATTCCACATACAAGTTCAGAAGGGCAGAGAACACTGCTGCGCTGCTGCACTTTAAAGGAGAGCTCCCCAAGATCAGTCCACTTGTGAGGGACCTGCTCCCCAAAGGGGCACCTTTGGAGGCAGTTGGAGCTTTAAGTGGAGCCCAGTCCTCCCCCAGCTCATGATAAACAGTTGGCTTCCTCATGCACTCGCCATCATTGCCATCTAGTGGCCTCAAGAGAGCCAAATGCAATGAGGACCAATCCTGGATCGGAGCCTTTAGAACTGTCAGCATCATATTTCCTGTCTGAACCTCCTGAGTTCTGGGCTTACAGACGTGCACCATCACACCTAGAACTGATCTCATTATTAAAGTTACTATTGCTATTAAAATACTCTTCTCTTTTAGATTCTCTCATTCACAATGCTTGACAAATAATCCCAATGAAATGACTCAGTGCATAAAGGTGCCTGCTGCCAAACCTTACAACCTGAAATAGATCATCAAAACCCACATGGTAGAAGGAGAAAAACAATTCCTACAAGTTGTCTATGACCTCCATATATGTCATGGTAACTTGTGCCCATTTTATCCCTAATAAATAAATGTAAAAAACAAGCAAACCGACATTAAGAGGAAAAAGTAAACATTACATTTTTAATTATTTGTAACTAGGAGGAAATGTAAGCTAACAGTTTTAAATGAGCTTTCTTCACTTTTACCATCTAGTTCCTGGGAATCAAGCCAGGCCGTAAGTACTAGACATTACTCTAAAAAACACATCTTCTCCACGTCTCTATAAAACACATTTTTTAAAACCCGTTTTCACTTCTCTAGGAGAAATACTTGTACTCAAGCCATCAAAAATTAAAATGTTAGAACTTTGAATATTATCTTGCTTTCGTGAGGTTGTGTCATTCCCTGTCAATAGCTTTTGCTATGCCACCCAGACTTCAAATGTGTAAAAGGAGAACAGAACAATGGCTTATAAGTCAACATTTCTATTAAGATTTTTAAAAATAATTCTTAAGACATTAACTTAAGAAACTAGGGTTCATCTCAAAATTAAGACTTCAAAAACACAAAAATCAAGCGTCTGGTAAACAGAAAATGAATTCTGATTCTAAAAAATGTTAACAAAAGACTACAAGATTATATTGAATCCAAAGTCAATGTCCATTCTTGCTTATAGAAACAGTATATTGAGGTTCATAGTTATGATATACCAGCTAAATAGAAATACTTTAAAATTAATGCTATTCATGTTTGCCATTAGATTCTGTCTGTTCTTTGGTTTATGAACTCAAGGGGGAAGTGCTAGTCAAGTTTGTTGGGTTCCAAGTTCAAATCCCAATACCATGTTAAATTCACACTCTATTCATTTATCGTACAATAAACAACATTTTAAAATCCCTTAACCTCCTACTAAAAGGACTGTGTCCTTTTGAGTCTATCAATTGTTTTTAGTGTTTCAACATAACCCATTACTTAGTACATACAATACCACTAGCAGAAAGCCAGACATTACTTCAGATTCAATTTCAAAGAAATACTACGGTAACTGAAAGAACTTCAAAACCTATTGTCTTAGCTGAATAGCAAAAAAACATCTGTGCTTTGGCACACTGTTGTCACAATGTGATGTAGATGAAGCTCTTCTACTTCTGAAACTCCCTAAGTGCAAAACACTTAATCTTAGGTTAGCATGGAAAACAAAACCTATATTCAACAATTTCATGTTCTGAATGTTTTACAGGCTGAAAAGAACTGAGGTGGTCAACTTAAAATTTGAATGTGCATTCTGTTATATACTGTCTATCTAATAATCAAAATTAGCAAACTAAGAAAAAAAGTGGGTTCAACAAGGATTACATCAATAACACGCTAAGGGGAAAGAAACTCAAGAGTCTTCAACCCTACACAAAGAACTACAGATAACTAAGGAATGCTCAGAGTGGATGAAATAGCATTCCCCAAGGAAGACACACCAAGTGGTTATCCAAGACCTCATGGTCAGCCCTGAGGACATATATACAAGTAAGATTATACAGACTGCACAGGGAATATCTATATATTTCACACACACACACACACACACACACACACACACACAATACACTATAACAACCAAAAGAAAAACAGTACACAAATTTCAAAGAACAAAGGATGGAGGGTTATATGAGAGAATTTGAGAGGTGGAAAGGGAAGGATAAATGATGTAGTTGTAATTTCAAAAACACTACGAAAAAAGTAAGAATAGATAAAAGAAAATAAGCACGATAAATGGGCAAACAAAGTAATAGGAAATTTTATTTTTTAATATTTATTTATTTATTATTTATTACAATTTATTCACTTCGTATCCTAGCTGTAGCCTCCTCCTTCTCTCTTCCCAGTCCCAACCTCTCTCCCTCTTCTCCCCCTATGGTCCTCCCCTATGGAGGGGAGGACCTCCTCCCCTTTTATCTGACTATAGCCTATCAGGAGTAGCTGTGTCTTCCTCTGAGGCCTAGTAAAACTGTGCCCACAGTGAGCCAGCCAGTGAGTTCATGCCAGAGACAGCCCCTGTTCCCCTTACTAGGACACCCACTTGGAGACTGAGCTGCCATGGGCTACATCTGAGCAGGCGTCCTATAAATAATCTTTTGTGATAGCAAAAGATGGCTGTATATCGATATATTCAAAAATTGTAAAGGGCACACTAATATAAATAATAAAAATCAGTGTTATTTTATCATGAATTACACAGCAAGACCAATAGAAATAATTGTTTTTACATGGGCAGCTAAACCTTAAGGATTAGAAAGTAATATTTTAAAAATTTAAGACTGTCACCCTACAAAAATAGCAAACTCTTACAATACATATTTATCTATAACAAAGCTAAGTGTTCTTCATAAACTAAAACTTGTCAAAACAGCATGTTCTCAATGGACTGCCATCTAGTAGTCCTAGCCTCTCTCCAAAACCAATAACACTGCTACAGAAGAGAAATCCTTCAAGTCAGTTCTCAGGTAAGAGGTGATTTTTTATTTTTTTTCTTTTATCTTTACCCAGAGTCCCTCTACTGGCAGAAATATTAAATTATGGAATTATAGTGGCAAATTTTACCAACCCAATTAAAACATTTTTAATACTTTGAAATCAACATTTTAGACAAAAAATAAAAAATAACAACCACAGACTCAACAAGAATTTAACATTAGTGAATTTAAAAATGAAATAACATTCAAATTTTTGATGTTGCATATGCGACTTCAGCATGCATTTTAATGTTAATCCTTAGACACAAGAATTAAGTAGTTTAAAGTTATTTAAAATACATTTTTAATGACTGTTTGTTAAAGTAATGTTTACCTGTATCTGTTCTGGTGTCCATTGGTCTAGGTTGACTGACTTGACCCTGGATATATGAACCCCAAGATTTCTATGAATTCCAGCACATCTGATGCAAATAAACACACCAATATTCCAGGAAGCCCATCGGGGACCTAATTAAGGAAATAAACAAGGAAAGGCAAGTATTAAAAACTAAAACATCCTGACTATATACTAGTTAAATTTTAATTTTTATGTAAGTGAAACATAGCATTTTAATTTTTATACAATTGTTAACAGAAGCCTATAGAAATCACATACTCAAGGGTTTTTTTTTTCCACATGGTACTGGCAACAGTTTGAAAGAATGCCATGCTATACCTAAACTAAAGTTATAAATTAATCTTTAAGAACCTAATCAGGACCAGGGAGATGTCTCAGTGGGTAAGAACCCCTTTTATCCAAGCATGAGGACCTGAGTTCAAATCCCCAGCATACATATAAAAATCCAAGCATGGATATGTATCCCTGTGACACCAGCACTGGAGCGCAAAGCTAGGTAGAGCCTGTTCAGCCACCCTAGACAAGTTCCATGAGCAATCCTGTCAAGAACATGGGAGACAGGGATCCACAGGAAAAACAGAAGACACCACGCTCTGGCCTAGGCCAATGAGCACCCACAGAGAGAAAACAATTAGTTATTCTACTGGTCTTGTTTTCCTGGAAATATTTCCCTAACTACAAGACTTTGAAACTAATTCACAGACACCCATACGCCACCAAGCAGTGTGGGTGGGTGGAGTACTCCCAGAGGCCCGTCCGCCACATGGCCTGCCTACCTACAGAGGAGCACTATGATGTGAAAGTGTGTGGTGGAGAGATGGGAGAGAAAAGAGGCAGACCATTCTGAGCACTATAAAGATGCGCAAAACAGGAGAGGTGAGGGTGGAGAGGAACAGCCTGATGTGCACAGCCTGCCCCGCCACCTGAGGCCACGGAGATGCCCAGGCCCTTGCTGCCACTGAAGCCATGTATGGGTTCATGGCTATGCACTTACAAGGGCCTGTGTCAATGTCCATGTACCATCAAAGGTCCTGAAGATGCACCTGGTCTAAGCTGTTGCCTAGGACCATGTTGATGTCCAAGGGCTATGCAACAGTGGCCTCACCTCTCGCTGGCTGCAGCACTTGGGAGAGGGGGCCTTGCAACTTGCCTGGGCAACACAGCAGAGCTGGCCTTGGTGGCAAAGGCAAGGGTGAACCAGCCCCAAGGGAATGAGAGCAGGAGAGCTGGCCCCATCCCTTGCCGGCTTTGGCATCATGTAAGCTAGCCCAAGCAATGTCAGAGAGCTCCCGGTGCAGGAGAGCAGGAAGGGCTTACCAACTCAGCTACCACCCAGGCCCACCCCAACATCTACCACACCTATGAACTGCTAGAGCAAATGAAGGGGTCAGTCCAGCAGATCCAAAGCTGCAGTATTTCCATGGCAATGAGCTACAACAAAATATCCAAGAGGAGACCAGGTGAGAATCCAGTATTCAGTGGGTCTGAACCATGACTCATTGCAATGAACACTTAGAAGTAAAGCTATGGGGACAAAAGGGTATCCACACTATGACACTACAGCTTCCATGAGGAGACAGGAAGTTATTGTTGTTGTTGTTTTGTGTTTATTTTTATTTTCTTTTGGGGGAAGGTTACAAGAACAGAGGGTTGAAAAGAAAGGATAGGGAGATGAGTAGCATTGGGGTACATGACAGGAAATGATCAAAGAATCAATAAATGTTTTTAAAAACTAATTTGAACAGTTTTTTTCATTATACATCTTTGAACAGCAGCAACATATACCCAATCAAAAAGTTCTTTATTAACTAAATAAGATAGTGATTAAAATGTTAATAATATACATTTTTAATTTGTGAGGCAGGGTCTCATTAAACTGCCCAGGCTAGTCTCAAGCTTGTGACTGTCCTGCAGCATCCTGAGTAGCTGAGATTCCAAGTATAGAAGATTCATTTTTTTTTAAAAATTTAGTATCTGTTAAAGATACGCAGGCCTATAATCCCAAAACTTTGGACTCTTAGGCACGAGGAGTGAGTTCAGGTCAGTCTATGTTAAATAGCAAGAGTATATCTAAATAAATTGTAAACATCAATAACAAGAGCAAACAAAAATAAAATGCGCAGATAAAAACAAGGGACTTGAAAGAAGAAATGTTTGTCCAAACTTGGAAACATGCATACTTTCAACATGTTCTTTCATCTACAGAGGCCTCTACTGTGCCTCTGACACACTGAAAGAAGTATTTTCAATAGAGAAAACAAGACTGCCTCAAAAAGCCTTATATCCAATGATAAATTTCAAAAGTATCAGATTTTTTTAAATGTTTTGAAGGGAATATAGAGTATTAAACCCCTTAAGACACTGAAAATGTAAAAATAGGGGCTGGAGAGATGGTTCAGTGGTTAAGAGCACTGTCTGCCGTTCCAAAGGACCCGGGTTCAATTCCTAGCACCCACATGGCAGCTCACAACTGTCTGTAACAAAAATTCCAAGGGACACCTTCACACTAATGTACATAAAATAAAAATTAAATAAATTTAAAAAAAAGAGAAAATGTAAAAATAAAATGCCTATTACTGAAAGCTTCTGTATCTGTCATGAAATAAGGCAGGGCCTGGAACTGAGAAATGAGGATACAACTGAAGAAAAATATCTGGGAATGTTATGTAAGCAGCAGGCCAGGAGGGCACTGGTGATTCTGCACTTTTGAAAAAGACAAGTGTTTGGTTCATTAACACTTAAAACGTTTAAAAGAACTGACGTTCTATAAATGGTATTTATTTTGGTCATAGTCAAGAAATTCTGGAGAATGTGGCAGAGACACTAGCATGAATATAAATACACGAGACCTGACTATTATTCTTTATACTTAAATGTTTCTTTCCATTCATAATTTTAAGTTTTCTTGAGATTATTTTCACATATTACTTGCAGAATTTTGAAGGGTTAAAATTAAGTTTCTGGAAATCTTCTGAAAAGTGTTTCTGCATTTCTAGAAGTTATCTGATCATGAAAACATAGCTTCATAAAAGCCATATATAGGTATTAAGCTTATAAACAACTGCAAACTGTTTTAAGCATATACTTTCATCTGAAGGTAAAGGTTGTTCTAGAAAAACCAAACTAAAGCTAGTCATTAAAAATAGTAAAAATTACACACATGCCCACAAACCCCTAATTCCCTCAAAAGGTGCCCCGCTCCTCTCTCCCTCCTTGTCTCCCTCCTCCTCTCAATACTTGCTTTTAGGTTTATGTTTAAGAACTGGCACCTACAAAATGACACACACTGTGGACTTCAGGACTAATCCATACACAGTTGCCTCCTTCAGTTAACGCCTAACGATTTCTCACAATTTATTACACATATATCAGAGTCTGAAACTTACACAGAAATCTAAAATAGGTAAAAACAGAAAAATAGTTATTTAATTTAGCAGTTAGGCCTCAAACCAAGAAAGGTGAAAGAAATGACTGATGTCTCAGCTTACTGTATGCTTGACCTGAGATATTGTGACAATGCAGTCTCTAAATCTGAAGTTCTTGGACTGACACCAAGAATTGTCTTCTTAGTAAGTCTCCAAGATGCCCATGCTGCAATCCACTGAACACATTTTGAAAAACAAAATTCTAGATTATTCTTAAGTCATCAATTCAAACATTCCGCACACAGTGGTCATACAAAAAAACTGACCAAGCCACAGGAAATGTGTTCTAAGACGCAGACACAGAGGACACACACATAGCACTTTTTACACATACTTATCTATTTAGGCAGATCAGGGGTACCCAATCTTCCAAAAGGGTATTTGGCAAAAGGTTAGGCACCATTTATAGATGAAGGTCACTGAAGTATGTCAATTTCAATTTCATTTTAAATCTGTATTTAAGTATCCCTTATAAATGACTGAAGTTACGAAGGCATGAATTGTTGGGTTGGTTGATTCAAACCTGCCAAATCCTTTACCTGCCCCACTGGCAGCTTTGGGGAACAAAACCAAGTAACTATACCACGTGGGGCACAGATGAGGGCGAGAAATGAGCTACCTCTGCTGTGTTCGTGGTTCCTCAGAGAAACCACAAACACATGATACTGCTACCATGCTTTAAGTTGTACCCTGGTGGCAGCAACTGCAACTTCAGGTACACCATTGTGGGAATTTGTGGGATCTTCTAGTCAGAGAGCCATTACCTTAGGGATTTCCAGAGCTGTGTGAAGAATGTTAAGGCTGCTCAGGGAGCTTTCTTCAATCCAGCTACCAATGCATGAAGGAGGCTTCACATGAGCAGAACACTCCAGAGAAACACAACTGTGATGGATGCCACTCACGCCACAGGAGACTTTGTTTTTGTCACAGCCACTCCACAAAGGCTCCTGGAGACTTCACTGTCTTCATAACAGTTTCATGAGAACCTTTATAGGTCTTTCTGACTACAGCCTCTCATGACGACAACCCTCTTCCCATTCACAAACACTTGGCCATCCACAGCTGTCTTCAATCTGGCCACTAATAGCTAAGGCAGACTGGCCTAATTAAACAAAAAGGTTACTGTGGTTACAGACAATACACTACATGTGACTGACTTGTCATCATCTTCAGAGTAGTCCAAGAGCCGTCCTCTCCTGCACACTGGCCCCCTTTCCACCCAAGGCTGCAGCATAACCCCAGATAAAGCCTCATTTAAGTACTTTATTGCTTATACTGGAAGAATAAGGAGCAAACTGGAAATTGAAACTATGTGTGAGAGAGGATTAATGTATTTCCTGATTTGCCTTACTATACCAACTGTATTAAGGGACTAATAATTATGATTCCAACAAGAATGGAAATAAATGTGACTATCAGCAGAAAAGCTGACAGGACTTAGCGGTAGAAACTATAGTGAGAAAAGAAAAGGCCAGGACTCAGGTTCCTAAAAATTTTAGGCATACTTGTAAAGTACTTGTAAAGATTTGAAACTTTCCAGATTTGCTGAATGCTTTCAATGAGAGTGACACACTCAGATAAAAAATATCCAGCAAGCAATTAAGAATATAGAACTAGGGGTTGGAGAGATGTCCCAGTGGTTAAGAACACTGTCACAAGCATCTGTAACTCCAGTTCCAGCAGATCTAAGGTTATATTCTGGTCTTCACAGATACCAGGCACAAAACTGATATACAAACAAACTCAACATACCAGATACAATGATTTTTATTTAAAAAAAAAAAAGTCAGTGGGAAATAGAGTTGAATCACTGTCACATGAAAAAGACTTTCTGAACTTGACACCAATATCAGAGGCACTAAGACCTACAATTAATAAGTGAGACCTCACGAAGTGAAAAGCTTCTTGTGGCAAAGGACACCATTATTTGGACAAAGTGAAGGCTACAGAATGGAAAAAAATATCTTTACCAATTATACATCTGACAGAGGGAGATCCAAAATATATAAAAAACTAAACAAAACAAAACAAAAACAAAAAAACCCTGAACATTGTTAAGACTAAAAAATGTGTAGAGAACTCATAAAAACTCATAGAAAGTTCTCATTTATAATGAGAGACAAATGGCTAAAAAACACCTAAAGAGATGTTCAATAACCTTAGTCATCATGGAAATGCAAATCACAACTAGCATGAGAGTTCATCATAAACCAGTCAGAATCTCTAAGACCAATAAAACAAATGACAACACTGGGTGGCAAGCATTTGGAGTACAAACTTGTACAGACACTATGGAAGTCAATGTGGTGGCTCCTCAGGACGCTGGGAATAGATCTACCTCAAGATCCGCTACACCACTCTTGGATATCATATCACCCCAAGACTCTACATCCTACCACAGAGATACCTGCTCACCCATGTTCATTGCTGCTCTATTCATTACAGCAGAAACTGAAACAGCCTAGATGTACATCAACTGATGAATGGATAATGAAAGTGTGGTACACTTACACAACAGAATATTATTCAACTCTGAAGAAAAATGAAACTCACAGGTAAATTACTAGAGCTAGGAAAAAAAAAATCACCATAAGTAAGATAGCCCAGACCCCAAAAGACAAATATTATGTTTCCCTTTATATGTGAATATTAGCTTTCATGTTTTCAATGTGTGTTGTAATCCATATAAACACAGAGGTTAGGTGCCAGGTAAGGGAGGATCTTCAAAGGAAGGGGAAATAGAATATATTGCCACGGAGAGATGAAGGAGAAACTAGAATGGAAGATTAAGTAGGAAGTACAACAGAAGAAAAGAAAAAAGAATGGCTTATGGGGAGGAAAAACAAACACCAAAAGACCATTTAAAAAACCATATGGAATGTATATGTATAAGCTTTGTAAAATATCCTAATCGACTCACCAAACAATACCCCAACTAGATATCTTTTGATACCAAGTAAACCTCCAATGGCAGGAATGGGTTAAATCTTGCTGAGTCATTGACCAAAGGGGTTCCATGGAACCCCTACATATAACAGGCTACTGCCAAGGAAACTGGATGCCCTCCACAACCTGATGTTAAATTAGCCCTACTGTTGAAGACAACACTTAACACATGTCATCAAATACAGAGAAGTTGAGCTGCTGCCTCCCTAGAAGCTTCGCCTCTACTGACGATTGTTATGGTACTTTAAGGTACTCTGCATGCTACCAGAGGAGAAAGGTATCATTATCTCCCAAGCTACAGACTCTACAATCTACAACAGCACCCAGGTGCAAGATATACATGTACAATAATGGCACAAATGTTAGGGCAGTAAGCACCACTTTCTTCTTAGATTTAAGGCCCACTCTTTGAGGTGGAACCCATACCTGAGACTGCTAACATAGCCCAAAACCTGAAAATAGATATGCTATGATACCAGGGGAATACTAATACTAATATTCTGCTTCAGTGCCTCATTCACCCCTCATCAGAAAAGCTTCTTCCTGAAATAGATGGGAACACACAAAGAGATCCACAACCAGACAGTGTGCAGAGTCAGAGACTTGGAAGCATTCAGTCATAAATGGGATGTTTTCATCAGAGCCCTCCCTTAAGGCTCAGGGATCTATGTAGAAGGGGAGGGGAAAGAACTGTAAGAGCCAAAGATGATAAATCAATCTAAGTAAACAATGTCTTACACAAACAGGGCTGATTCACATATAAACTCACAGAGACGGTGGCAAGACACACAAGACATGCACAGATTCAAGCCAGACGGAATCCCACCACAGAGTAGACACAGGCTCTCACCCCAACCAAAAAGCTAGCTGTACTCAATACAGCTGACAAAAGGGGGAAAAATCCATTTCCTTCAGTAGAGTTCCACTGGGTATATTAACCACACTTGAGAGCAGGCCACTTGCCTAGGAGTAGTTGGCCAACACAAAATGAACTGAGTAATATTTTATAGGCTTTTTGTCTTATTTTCCTTTGTTTGAGCATTTTTGTTTTTTATTTCAATTTTCACTTGTGTTTTTGTGGGAGTTTGTGTGCATTCCTTGTTTTTTGTTTGTTTATTTTCAAAGAAAGAGATCATAAAGTTGCACCATTAGGAAGGTTAGGAAGATCTGGGAGGAATAAGGAAAGGGGGAAACAACAAAATATATTGTATGAAAAAAAAAAAAACTTACAGGGGCTGGAGATGGCTTAGTGGTTAGACACTGGCTGTGCTTTCAGAGGACATGGGTTTGATTCCCAGAACCCACATGCAGGTTCACAAGCATCTGTAACTCAATTCCAAGGGATCCAATGCCATCTTCTGGCCTCTTGTCAGCACCAGGTGCACAGATATACATGACAATAAAATACTCATTTACATAAAATAAAAATGAAAAATAGAAAAAAGAAAAAGCTTTTAATAAAAAGTGATAGACATACATGCAGACAAAACACTCATGCACACAAAATATTTTTTTTAAGAATATAGGACTAAGTTCAGTCTAGAGCAATTTCTTCAGCTGCAACCTAAAAGTACAATAAGCGGATGGAACACAATACTGAATCACAGAGTATAGTGGAGACAATAATGCAAAGTCAAAAGAGAGGCTTGGAGGAAAATATAATAAATTGTAACCAATGTTGCAGAGCAGCTAAGTAGACTAGGGCTAGAAAAGAACATATGGATATGACTAATAATTTGAGAGTCACAGGTATCCTCACACAGATTAGGCAGAGTAAGAGGGAGAGTGTCTTGGTGAAATTGTCAACTTGACACTCTCTAGAGTCTCCTGGGAAGAGGGAACCTCAACTGAAGAAAAGAACTGCCTGGATCAGACTAGCCCCTGGTGATGCCTGAGGGAGATTATCTTGACTGATAATGTAGAAGGGCCTAGCCCACTGAGGTGACACCATCCCTAGGCAAATAACTGTAAGAAAGCTAGTTAACTATGACGCAGAGAGGTAGTTAGCAAGCAGCACACCTCCATGGTTCCTGCTTCCAACTTTTTGCCTTGAGTTCCTACCCCAACTTGAAGGTGGACTCTGACCTGGAAGTAGAAGTCAAACCTTTCCACAAGTTGCTTCTGGTAATGGTATTTTATCATAACAAGAAGAAGCAAGCTAGACTTCATCTTCCAGATTGATGTCTCCATCAGCAACAGCTTAAAACAGTTCCTCTGTGTTACTACCATGACCATGCTGATCTTGATCCTTCTTAAATTTTCTCTTTCACAACTCCCACTTAAATTTTATTTCTACAAGACATAATAGGAAGTCAATCCTTGCTTTCCCTTGAATATGACTCCATTACCCTGTCTCAGTAGTCTACTGTATATCATTCCCCTGTCCCCTGGTCACCATACAAAATATAACCCTTCTCTCAGGCCCTAGGTAAGGTCCTATTATCACTATCTCACAGCCTTCTCCTCATGACTCTACTCCTCTGTTCTTTTTCCTAAAAATTTCTACAGCTCCAGATACTTTCTTCTTGGAGAATAAGAAACAACAGGCACCCTCTGTTCTTTCATTTTTTTCAGTGTGTCTCAAATTAAACAGTTTAATTTCTCACTGAAAAATCTCTTTATATGGCCAGTAATTGACATGTAATTTTATAAACCTATAAAAGAGAAAGGGGAAAGAGGAATAGAGAGCAGAGAGGGGAAGAGAGGGAAAGAAAGAGAAGGAGGGGGAAAAGATAACAAAGTCCACTCCACAATTAACTGGCTATCTTTTTCTGAGAAATAGTGATTTATTTGGCATTAAGAACTTCACTTAGTAATGTGTGTGCTGCATGCCAAGCATAGTATCTGATATGAAAATTAAGGCAATCTTTAGTTTACAATTAGTGGGTATAATTTTGAAACATCTAAATTGCTGCTGTCAAATCACTAAAAAAGAATTTTCAAAAGAGGCCACAACTTACTGAATATGTAAGACTTTTTTCAACACACACACATGCACAGAGAGAGAGAAAGAGATCAAAACATCACATCATATAAAAGCAACTGCCAACTTAAGCAATATTATCCTTTAAAAACGAAAGGGAGGACCAAGCAAAATGGCTGGGGACATATAGGTCAATGAATGAGTACTTGCCTAGGACACACAAAGCCTTCGGGTCAATACCCAATACCACACACAGAAAAAAAAAAAAAAGAAAGAAAGAAAGAAAAGAAAAACACAGATAGGAAAAGGTGCTTAACACATTATTATCATTATGAAATGCAAATCAGAATAACTTTATACTTGGTAAAAGGCTAAATATAAGACAAATAGCCAAGCATGGTGATAGACACTTTTAATCCCAGTACTCAGGAGGCAGAGGCAGATGGATCTCTGTAAGTTTGGGACTAGCCCGGTCTACATGCAGAGTTCCAGGACAGACAGAGCTATAAAAAAAAAAAAAAAAAAAAAAAAAAAACCTGTCCAAAGAAAATAAATAAAATGAAAAGAGGGGAGGGGAGGGAAAGGAAGGAAGAAGAAAGGAGGATATCGTGTTCACTCAAGTTTGGATGTGGACAAACAAGTACTTGCCGACCATCTTAGAGGAACACAAGAAAATGATTAACATTCTGGAACACCCTGGTGTCTATTCTCTCTCCTTTTCTTTTAAAAGTTTCAGTCACTATATTGCTGTCAGTCACTATATTGCTAATGTTGAAGTAAAGTGAAATTCGAATAAAAAGTATTTTTATGAAAGCAAAAACTAGTAACTTAAAATTATAGTAAGTCTTTTCAAAGCTCCATTTTCCTTGGCTGAACTGTTCCTTCTTCTATGTTCAATATGCCACCCCAATCTGTGGCAGACGTGATTCCCCAAGAGACTAGAATTCTTACATGTTCCTTAGAGAAAACAAATATTCAGAGAAAAAAAAGAAATAGTGATATTACATACACTGGAATGTTATAATACATTTTTGTTTTTCTTTTATTGAAAATATTTTTCACACAATATAGTCTAATTACAGTTTCCTCTCCCAACTCCTCCAAGATCCTCCCTACCTCCCCTCACACCCAAATCCATACCCCTTCTGTCTCTCATTAGAAAACAAGCAGGCATCTAGAGAATAATAATAAAATAAAATTTAACAAAAATAAACCAGAATAGGGCAAAAAAAAATGCTTTTTGAAACAACACTGTCAAGATATTATTTTAAATTAACCAGGCAAAGAAAGAAAACTATTTACTTATATAAAACCTAGGGAGAAAATGTTCAAAAAATAGAGAGCAAAATGACCTACCAGGGGACAGAAAGAAAAGGGAAACAGGAATAATTCATAAGTCATAGGGTCTGAATTTGCAGTTGGATAGGATAAACGAGTCTAGAACTGTAATGTGTAACATGAAGTCTATAGCGAATTACTGTATTTAGAATTATAACTAAAAATGTGCTAACAGGATATGATTTTCAGGTTTGCCTATCACACCAGAAAAAAATAAATATTGAAGGCAAAAAATGTGTTAAGTATGTTGGACTACAGGAATCATTTCACTACATATCAAAATGTTATGTTGTATATGAAATAAATAACTCAAGGGGCTGGAGAGATGGCTAAGCAATTAAAAGCACTGGCTGTTCTTTCACGTCAATTACCAGATCCTACACAGTGGCTCACAACCATCTGAAAACTCCAGAACCAGGAGATCTGACTCCCTCTTCTGGCCTCCAATGCAACCAAGCACACATAAGATACAGAGACATACATGCTGACAAAACACTCCTACAAATTAAATAGTTTTTAAATAAATTCAACACATGCTACTTATTTTATCTTTAACATTATACTTTAGATCTCTATTTTTGAGCTTTGTAAAATGTCAGTTTCTATTCTAAAATAGTATGTTTTCATTTTACAAAGTTAACAGCAAGAGGCAAAACAAGACCTACAGCATTCAGAGTAGTTTGCTGTCATTCCTTTTAACTTGAAAACAGTTTAACATGAGAATAACATAAGATTAGCATCTTGTTATCATTTTTATAATATTCATTCTTTTGCATAGCTAATTTATGAATCTTGAAAGAACAAGTAACACTGCACACAGAGAGGAAATGAAGCGTATTTACTTTGTTAAACAGCTTAAGCTCTGTTTTACATTCATGTGATAAAAATGTAACAAAATTCCAGACACCCCCAATTCCAGTTCCCAGTAATTTGAATAGTGATTTAAAGTCAATCTAATTTATAGCAAAACTGACTTCTGATATTAATATCAAAAGTATCTGATAAACAAAAGCTAACTATATTGGCTGGATTGTGGGGAAATTCAAGACAGAACAACAACAAAAAAGCTTTCAAAATATAAAACCATTATCTTATTGACAACAAACTCTAGCCTTATTCTTAATGTTTAAGTTCCAAAAATTATATTGAAGATTGCAATATTTTCAAATATCTTGGGAGCTCTTCACAAACCATGTATTACTTTTACTGCTGTTTCTGGATTATAGGTGTCACTATTAACTGAATATATTTCCATACCAAAATAGTAACAAGAAATAACTTGGAGATGTATAGTCACCTTAGTTTGTATTAAGAGTAAGTATCGTCTAGTGGTACAAAAAAAGTCAATTTTCAGTCTGTTTTATTTAATTAAAATATAATTACATGTTTTTGCCCCCTCATTCCATCAACCCTTCATATAACCCACCTTTCAAATCCATGCCCTCTTATTAAGGATGTTTATTAAATGTAAGCATTTTAATTATAAAAATATTTCAAGAATATTGGAAACCAAAGAAGAAACCTGACAATCTGACTTAACCAAGTGAAGGGGACCACACTCACCTTTATTTTAAACGGAGCCTACAGTGGCTTACAAGATCACTGAACAGGAAAATAAAAATATCTACTTCGTAAGTATAATTTTGCTTTTGTAACATACTGTAATGAATCATAATGTAAATATCTGATATGCAGGCAATCTTTTGACCTCCAATGGGGTCATGATCCCATTTAGAATTTAAAACTGCTGCTCTAAAAACTTAATAGATTCTTTCATGTCAATTTTCAAGGTAACGTATAACACTCTAAAGACTTAATCAACAGATTGTTTCATGCCAATTTTTAAGGTCACTTAGAGTACACAAAAACAAAAATCAAAGCAATAAACCCCAACAAAAAATGCTTTGTTTTGTTTTTAATCCACAAGCTTTCTTATCAAAATCTTGCAGTGAAGCTGAAGAGGTGGCTCAATAGCTATGACCACTTGCTCTTCTTGCAGAGGCCCAGGTTGGGTTCTCAGCACCTACACAGTGGCTCACAACTATCTGTAACTCGAGTTCCAGAGGACTTGACCAGTTCTTCTGACCTCTGTAGGCTGCAGGCGTGTACATACACACATGAGCACAAAACACTCAAACACACGGGAAAGGGAGAGAAACAGGAAAGAAAAGAGGGAAGAAGGAGGGGAAAAGGGAGAAAAGAAGGGGGAGTGGGAGAGGGAGGGGAGAGAGAATATTAATATTAAAGTATTACAAAGCTAAGACCTGAGCAGCGTCTGATACCTCTCCTTTCATTCTGATGCTTAATTATTCCATTGTCTAAAGCTCTTTTCTTCCTAACCAAATGCCACCACTCTGCTCCATTTAGTCATTCATTTCTTGTAGAAATAACAAACTGCCATACTTCTTATAATCAAAATGAACCCTGAATCAAAAAAGTAGTTTCCCACTGATATCTCATCTACTAAGACAAACCAGGGATTGAATCAATCTCATGCTTATAGTCATGCAGCTATATATAAACTACATGGTCTCTTCAGTACTACTACCTGAAATTTTAACTCTCCTTTAAGATTTCAAGTATATAGGACCTACAACAAAGTACAATATATATGCAAAATTTCAACTTTTTGACAAGGCTACCTGTCACTCAAGCATTTCAACCAAAAGAATATGTCCGCCTTGTAGTTTACTCCAACTGTGTACAGTTCTATCTGATAGGTTTTTCTTATACTTAGACATGAAAATGCCAATTGTTCAAAGGAGGCAAAAATCATGATGTTCTCCAGAGACAGCATCAAGTGAAAGTAGCCATGAAAGCTGGGTAACTTTGCACTGCAAGACAGATGAGATTCTGATGAGCAGAAAAGTCTAAGAGGCTCATTATTCACTCATTTATTCTGACTCCTGTCACAAGAACTGAATGTTCACTGTATTCCAGATACCTTCTAAATGATAGTGGTCTAGCAAAGAAACAGATTATTCTTTTATCATAAAATAAAACAGATGTAGTCCATGGCAGCTCAGTGTCCAAGTGGGTTTTCCTAGTAATGGAAACAGGGGCTGTCTCTGACCTGAACTAGTGTCAGGCTCTCTGATCACCTCCCCCTTGCCAGGCCACAGCGGAAGACAATGCAGCCAGTCCTGATGAGACCTGATAGGCTAGGGTCAGAGGAAAGAGGAAGAGGACCTCCCCTATCAGTGGACTTGGGAAGGGGCGTGGGAGGAGATGAGGGAGGGTGGGATTGGGATGGGATAAGGGAGGGGGCTACAGCTGGGATACAAAGTGAACAAACTATAATTAACAAAAAAAAATATTTTTAAAAAATATACAGTCTAGTGAAGCAAGACAGAAGGACAAACAAATTAAGTGCTTGTCTTTGGAGGTCTACATAACTTCCATTTTGTAGTGAGGAAATTGATAATTAATGTCTCTGTGTATAAAAACTGACGCTTTAAAAAACAGTTCATATAAAGAACACCAGAAAATATTAACTAAAATAATATTCTGAACAAATTAGTCTAACTCGGTTTTACCAAGTTCACAAATAATATAGTTGACTAATGCCATTTAATTGCTCTGATATAATAGATAATAACACTGATAAATCAAAAATTTAACAAATACAACTATAGAATAAATTGGCTTTTTATTTTTAACCTACAGAATACATAGATGACAACTTTTGTACCACATTAAGAATAGTAAAGTATAATTATGTAAGAAATGTTTTCAAAAGTATAAGTGAATGAGATGATACACAAAGCAGTTTTAATAACATGGTACAAAATATAACCAAATGTTTTCATTTGACTTGAAAAATATATGTTATCAGTCTTTAGGAAAGAATAAAACTTATAAATGAACACATTTTTAGAAATTTCCTCCACCACTGACTTGGTCTTCAAAGATTAGGAAGATTAATGCAATAGATAATTTGTACCATTTGGTTGGCCATGTCAAGCTTTCACTATAACATATGAGTAGCTACATCAGTAATTCTGTCACTTTCTCCAAGTTCCCTAAGATCTGCATGAGGGCAAATATTACAAATGAACCTAAATATAACTAACTTCAAGGAACTTGGGAGACAAGCAAATTTCAGTAAAAAGAAAACATTTAAAAGTAATTTCTTTCCATGTCTGTTACTACTTAACCAATACACTGAATTCCATTTCAGTGTATGTAAATACAGTGAATTTATCAAACTGACTAAAACAACTTAAAAGGCAAACAATATATAAAGCAGCATTCCTAAAGAGATTAGGTATCAAGAAGTGACAAATAAAAATAGGTAAGTGCCCTAAAATGAACTTAATTTACTTCTAGAAAAAGTATCTAGGCTACGGCACAAAGATAAAGATGGGCCAAGTTGGCATACATAACAAGACCTTGTCTCCAAGAGGGGGGAAAAAAAAACCTATGTCTACAATGTTTAGAGTTCAAAAATATTTGAAATTATCAGTCATTACATACTATAAACTGAAAAAAAATCCAATCAATGACCCCAAATTTATATGGTGACAGAAGCAGATCAGGATAGTAACATTATTATCACCTAGCTCTGCACAATCAAGAAGTTACTGTGTTGTAGGTAAACAAAAACTCTAGTGACAGCCACATGCTCAACATAATTTCAGCTTTCCTAAACTACAGTTAGAATGTGAAAGTTCTCAGAGATAGACTACTGTCACTAAAGTAGGCTGTGACTTATTAGTACAAATAATGAAAATAAAGGCTACATTCTTTAATGTACTGTGTTGAAGGACTGATTGTCAAACTCCCACCATTCTGTTTGTCTACTAGAGAGAACTATGAATGCTTTGTGAATGGTTTTAATATCAAAATCCTTTGTAACTATTTTAAATACAATTTTGGGGAAAACAAAAACTTACATATATTAAAAAGCACAGAAGTAGATAAATGAAAACTAAGATTAAAATCTGTGATGGCTAAAACAACTGAATTTTTGTAACTAGATGGTAAAAAATTTTAAGGTAAATATTACTGTAGGACAAATAAAGTAAACAAGTAATTTTAAAAAATTAACAAAGTTTGGAGTCCCTAATCAGAAGTAAAATGACAATTCCAGAGCTAAGAGACACTCCATTGGAAATATGATTTTACATTAAACAAAAACATATCTCTGTGTGGGTACTAAAAGAACAAACCAGACTCTAAAAAAACAAGTTATAATGCCCAAGATAGCAAATACACTGGGCATAACGACAATGGTAGAAATGCCTTAGGTAGGTGATCAGATAAAGCAGGAATGAACACATGAAAGCACATCTAACAGCATCAGACTTGAGGAAAACACAAACCGAAACCACAAGCCAGATGTAGCATGCACACCTGTAATCTCAGTACTCAGGACGCTGAGGATAGCTTGGTCTACATAACAAGTTTATGGCCAGCAAAGCCTACAGAGAAAAACCTCTTCCAAAAAAAAAAAAAAATTCAAAACAAATTAGCACTACACATTTAACAGAACAGCTAAAAACAGAAAAATCACATTAGTAGTTTGTTACTTTTGCATCTGTTAACAAAACATCTGCCACAGACAACATAGAGAGTAAAGCATTATATCAGCTTATACATGCAGAGGGTTCGTTCACAGTTGCATGTAATGAGATGGGGAAGGACATCAAGGTCCTAAGACGACTGCTCACATCACAGAAGACAAAGGGAGTAATAGAACCCCAAGGATCTACCCCTCTGAGATCTACTTCTTCCAGCTAGGCCCCACTTCCAACTTTCCAGAACCTCTCAAAATAGTGCCAACTGAGAATCTGCAGTTCAGATCATTAACTGTGAGAGGGTATTTCAGGTTCAAACTCTAAAAAGTAGGAAATATAAAATGATTTTAAAAAAAAAACAGTTTAGGTTTGTGATTGCCTTACCTTACAACTCAGCAAATTGCACTGTTGGTCAATTCTCACAGAAATATGTGTGATAAACAGCGTGGCCAAAAGCAATTTGAAGGAGTGATTTCAGCTTACAAGTTTTGGTCTACCTCAGAGAAAAGCCAGGGCAAGAACCGAGGACAGAAGCTTGAAGCAGAAATCATGGAAGGAGACCGCTTACTGCCTTGTTCTTCAAGGCCTGCTTTCAGTCCAAACTACATGTCCAGACAGGACACCTCTCAGCCCGCTGGGTTCTCCTGTATTAAGCACCAATCAAGAATATGCCCCACAGGCCCATCTGATGGACAGCTCCTCAACTAAGATTCCTTCACCCAAGTGTCTCGACTTATGGCAAGTCCACAAAAAGTAACCAGCACAGTGTGTCTGTGTTTATGAGTGGATATGTACACAGGAATACAAATGCATGCAGAGGCCAGAGGCATGGACTGCCCTGAGGCTGGACTCCCTGAGGCTGGAGCCAGGGAGCTGTGGACTGGATGCTGGGACCTGAACCCGAGTCCTGTATAAGCACAGTACATAAGCAATCTCTAGCCCTACACAACATTTTTAAATGAAAAAAAAAAATTGAAGTGGAAAAATAAAACAAAGGCTGCCAAAGTTAGAAGGTGAAAACAAACAAACAAACAAAGAGAGAGAGAGAAAGGTGTGTTTTATGAAAGGGCAACCAAGGTCTTTATATTGCTATAACTCTTCCATATCTTGATTTGAAATGCCCATCTATAAATCTATACAAGTGGAAAATATGTATACAGATATGGATGTGTGTCTGCATATATGTGTGTGTGTGTGTGCATATATATGGATGGATGGATAGATAGATAGATAGATATATGCCCACACACACATCTGAGTGTAATAAGTAAAACCTCAGTTACTGGTGAACTATATCAATGTCCACCCTGGTTGTGATAGTCTACAGTTTTATAAAATATTACCATCATCAGAAACCGGATCAGCTGTCTAAGAGCCTTTTAACCAACTGAATACAGATTACACTAACACTCCCTACTGTCATAAAGGCTTAGATTTTCTATGTACTGACTCACATTCCTTTTCATTCCAAACTCACCAAAAAGGAAATGTAGCTTTTACCTTAAGTATAATCATTATTTTCTAGCTCAAATATTCATAACAAAAAAATCAAAATGCTAGAAATACTCAATACCCTACTCTGAGAAAAGTATAATTGTCAGTAAATACATGCAACTTAAAGTAAATTACACAGTACAACAAAATCTTAACCTTCTTCTATCCTACCGCCCTCCAAATCCTTCCGTTAATTATGGAGACAGTGCAATATGTGAAAAGAATACATGACAAAGAAACAAATTTATTACAAATTAATAACTAGTTATTTCATGAAAATTATACCCTTATTTAACATTTTAAAACTGGAAAATACTGGAAGCATAGTAAAAGCAATAGTAAGAGGTAGAAAAGTGGACCAGAAGTTCAAAGCTGCCCTCAGCTACATGATGAGCTCAGCCAGGGCTCTATGAGAATGTGCCTTAATAAAATAAAAAATAAAAATTTTAAATTATAATATACTAATCAACTAAGATTTCTGTGATATTAAAAAGGAGCTGTACAGTTTACATTGTCCAACACTACAGCTTTTGGCTAAACATGACTATTCAACTTTGAAATGTAGTTAATGATCATACTGAATGTTTAAATTCAGTTAAATGGACACACAGTTTCCCCAGTGAATAGAGCAGATCAAGAATTCACAGAAAAATTCAGACAATACAACTACACACACTCATACACACATACACATACACACAAACGGCCACAATGCAGTATCAGTCATTAGCGTAATAGGTATTTCTCAACCACCAGGGTACTACTATTAAACAGAACAATTTATTATATAGGACTATATCAAAAAGAATGTATTCCTTTAAAATGAGAAGGGCATTTTTCCAAAACTCTATTTTATAACCACTCTCAAGTTACAAAGCATTATTCTATTTTGTTAATTGGCAATAATACATTTTCACCGAAAGAGGGCAGATATTAACACTGCAATATACTGCATATAAATGTTTAACAAGCTGTGGGAAATCAGACACCAGTATATTCACTTATACAAAACTAATTGTGCTCAAAATGAATATGTATTTTCTTTAAATATACTGACAAATGAATTATCTCCCTAGAAACCTGGTTTTGTCCATTTTAACTGTTCTATTTAACAATCATCCCCCAAACAAAACAAAAAAACACAAAATGTCATTTCATACTTCAAGGGCTACTTATACACATATTAACAATTTTCTCAGCTTAAAAACAAATTACAAACCATTTTCCAGACAGTGTATACATTATTTGAAATGCAAAATAAACATTTGTTTCAAAAGTAAATTAAACACAAGAAAATACATGAAATTTTGAATAGATGCTAAAAAATGATAAAAGCATGTTTAGCATACCTCTGGCTTTGACTTGCCCCACTATGGCCAGCTTAGACAATAATTTTATGTCAACTAAAATCTACAAAAATAAGGTCTTCTAGTTTCCTTTACTTCCATTTAATTTTCCTGACAAGATCGCCTTTTAAAATTCTTTTTTTTTTTTCCTTGAGACTTCTGCTTTAGATTTTTCTCTTCCAGATGCCTCCTTACGTTCCTTCCATGATCCTAGCTCCTCCTTGCTAAAATCTTGGTCATCCAGCCTCAAATTAGACAAGTCATTACCTCTGTCCAGTCATTACGGCTCTGGCAAATTCATCGATGCTATTGACTCTCCAAAAGCAACCAGCCTGTCTATCCTTGCTCCTGAATTTAACACGTCTATTCCCAGCACTCTCCCTGAAGTAATTTGGCCCATTCTCCTTTAACTTTAATTATAGACCTTGCCAAAAAAGAAAATTGACTTTTCAATTAAAGGCCATCTCCCAACATCTAATCTTTGTGATCCTTACTTTCACTGTACTTGTGTAACATTTCACGTTTGTATAACACTTTTTACACATGTAGACATTACAATCTACTTATGACCTGCCTGCCTATTTCCTTAACTGAAATGTAAGATGATGGAGCAGTAGTTGAGAGCTCATATCTTGAGGCAACAATCACCAGGCCGGGGTGGGAGAAAGAAGAGGAAGGAGAAGAAAGAAAGGAGAAGGAGAAAGAAGAGAGAGGAAAAAGAGGAGACAGGAGAAAGGAGAAAAGAGAGAGGAGAGAAAGAAAAGAGATGAAAGAGGAGAGGTGAGAGAGGAGAAAGAGAAGAGACAGGAAAGAGAAGAGAGGAGGTGGAGAGGAGAAAGAAGAGAGAGTGTAGGTTAACTGGGAATGGTGTGGGCTTTTGAAACCTCAAAGCTTACCCCAATGACATACCTCCTAAACCTTATCAAACATTTTCACCAACTGGGTACCAAGTATTCAAACATATGGGCCTACTGGGATGGGAATTCTCATTAAAACCACAAAAGCAAGCCTTCTGTGTATAATCTCTTATCTTTGTGCAATTAAGCAAAAAGTGCTCTAACACTGAGCTAAATGTGTACCCCTAAATACTTTTAGTATGTTCTATAGTGGAAGTTTTGGTTCCTTTAAAGCTCAGTTAATGTTATGTTATGTAAAGATGTTTTTTGTTTTAATCTCAGGCATCAGATTTTAGTTTGGGCTTAGTGTCCAAAGCTGGTAATTGCCTCCTGCGGGGTGTGGTCTTTGCCAGCTGGTAATAGCCTGCCTCATGCAGCATGGAGAGGGGTGTAGTCTAGGAATCTGCTGTATATAAATATGACAGCTCACAACAAGAAGGTGTAGCCATCTGAAGAGACCAGAGAAGGACAGTGTGGCTGTGGCAATTTGGAGCGACACGGGACAGACACTTCATGGTGCAGTGGCTTGGAGGAGATAGGAGGAGGAGGCTGCTTGCTGTGTTTGCTGTTGTAGACTGGTATACTCCCAAAAGGAACCCATCAACCCTAAACAGCTGGGAGAAATAAAGGGGTCTTCAGCCCCTGTCCCCACTTACCTCCTCTCTCTTACCTAAGACTAAAGGGTTGGTTAAAGTGAGGTGGAGGCTTAATAAATACCCCAGATAAAATAACGTTTTAAAAAGAGCACAACAATGTTCTACACTGTTTACAAATTTATTGTATGAGCTAACCATCTGCTATGTTGACACTATAGCCATCAACAAACAGGAATCAAATTTTGAAAAATTTTACATTATTGACAGATTCATATTTTAACAAAATGACTAAATACTTGTATAAAATCAGGATTTATTCTACTAACTTTTTTCTTTTTCTTTTTTTTTTTTTTTTTTACAAATTCTGCCATTATTTAAATGTAGTCTGATTGGGATATCAACACTCAAAATTTACCTCCTTTCTCACTGTGTACAATGAATACTAAAACCAAATGGATCTAAAGAAAATGAAAAAAAAAATCTCAAACCTGAGTTTACTTTTTTATAAAGGCTACGTGGACCATGTTAATCTGTGATCTGACAAATGTTTACATTTGAGATTTGAGAAGACTGCCATGTTGCCTCACTAATCCAGTTTTGAGCAAGCCACCATGAGTGTGTAGAGCTCGTCCTCTGTCTAGTAAGAAGAAATCAGACCAGATACCACCACAGGCCCGCCTAACCCTAAGCTTCACATAATTTCATAACTCCAATATAGATCACACAACAAGCACTTTTCCAAATACACCACTGCTTCCTACTCACAATCTAAAACAAGTAGAACACAAAGCTGCATGCTTAGAGTCTACCATGCCCAGAAGAATAAATGCTGTCTAGAACTTTCTATTCTTGATCTAACTGAATAACCAAGACAAAATTATGAACAATTATAAAGCACTCTCCCTCCCAAACTGAAGGACAGATCACAAAAGAACAGAAATGACCAAAATGCTAACTTTTTAATCATAAAACTGATGTAAATAGATAATAGTAAGATAATCATTTCCTCAAGCGAATCAAGAAATCCTATTAAAAATATGAAACCCAGCAGCAGACTAGGTGCAGGTTACCCGGCTGACATACGAGTGATGGGAGTATTCAAGGCAATACAGATCACATAGTTTTAAAATGTGATAAATACTAACATACACTTTAGATTTTACACTAAGCAAGTACTCATGTATACACATAAAGCTTTACTGTCATGAATATAAGCATAAAAGTTAAAAATCAAACACCCAGCAGTTAGGGACAGATTACTTTAAAATGCCTTTAGAGTATTAAAAAATACTCACCAATAGCAAATATTCAGTGCCGCGAATAACCATAGGTTTCCTACAGTATGGCACTACCCCATTTCTCAGCTAATGACATCATGTCCTAATTGTTCCCTCATATTTCAGAGCACTTGGACTCTGCTTCCTCACAAACTGATTCATCTTTTCCATCTGCTGGTAGGAGGAGAGGTTCAGTTTTGAATAGCCATCTACGGAATTGTGTTCTTCCCAGACCGAGCTGTAAGTATGGCACTCACTGTGATGCGACCGCTAAGACAATGCCACCGACAGTTCCGCTGATCTGCTTACACAGTCTATATTGTGCTCTGCCTCTGGTGTGCCTTTTTCTGTGCTTGGAAGATGCAAAACTACAACCTCCATTTGGTCCCTTTATAGTTAAGGAATCTGTGCTGCAGAGACTGAAGAGAAAATCATGAAGTTTGCATGGGTCTACACTAGGTCCTCTGCATATATATTAGGTTGAGTGTCTTGTTGTTCTTGTGCGACTCCTAACAGTGAGACAAGGGACTGTCCCTGATGCTTTTGTGTACATTTGGGACCCTTTTCCTCCTATGGCTTTGCCTCTCCCAGATTTGATATGAGGATTTAGTCTTTGTGCCTAGTCTTACTATAACTTGTTGTGCTGCATTCAGTTGATATCCCTGGGAGGCCTGCTCTTTTCTGAAGGGAAAAGGAGGAGTGGATCTGGGGGAGAGCTGAGGTGTGGGGAAGGGGGCCTGCAAAGAATGGAGAGAGGGGAAACCGCAGTCATGAATGGAGTATATGAGAGAAGAATAAGCATATGTGTATGAGAGAAGAGGGAACCTCAAGAGAGAAAATGCCTCCAAAAGGTCAAGTGTAAACAAGCCTGTAAGACATTTCCTTAATCAGTGATTGATGTGGAAGAGCCCAGCCCATGTGGGTGGTGCCCCCTCACTCCACACAATGACCATGGATACTATAAGAAAGCAGGCTGAGGCCACAGAGAACAATGCAGCCAGTCCTTAAGAGACCCATTAAGCTAGGCTCAGAGGAAAGAGGAGGAGGACCTCCCTTAGCAGTGGGCTTGGAGAAGGCCATGGGAGGAGATGAGGGAGGGGGCTACAGCTGGGATACAAAGTGAATAAACTGCAATTAATGTAAAAAAGTAAAAAAAAGAAAGCAGGCTGAGAAAGCCACAGGGAAGAAGCCAGTTAGCATCAACTCCTCTGTGATCTCTGAATCATTAGAAGTAGTTTCTGGAAGGGTCTTGTTGCTTACAGATGCAACATACCTAGGAGTCCTAGTCTGAAGACAAGCATGACAGTCAAAATCAAGACACTAGATGAGATTAAGACAGAAGTCAAAGCAGAAGATGATGTTCAAGCACTGAGTCAAATGGGCCAAGACTCCCTTCTTCTGACTAAAATAAATAAATAAATAAATAAATAAATAAAGGCATGGTGGCACACACATATAATACCATCATCTCTTGAGAGACAGGGGCAGGCATATTGTTGCAAAATCAAGACCAGCCTGGTCCATGTAGAGTGTCAAAAAAAAAAAAGAGAGAAAGAAAAGAAGAGAGAGATGAGAGAAAAGAAAGAGTGAAAGAGAGAGAGAAGGAAGGAAGGAAGGAAGGAAGGAAGGAAGAAAGAAAGAAAGAAAGAAAGAAAGAAAGAAAGAAAGAAAGAAAGAAAGAAAGAAAGAAAGAAAGAAAGAAAGCAAAAGAAAAAGAGAAAAAAGGAAAAAAGGAAGGAAGGAAGGAAGGAAGGAAGGAAGGGAAAAAGAGGGAGGAAGGGAGGGGAGAGAGAAGAAAGAGAGAGAAAGAAAGAGAGAGGAAGGAAGGAAGGAAGGAAGGAAGGAAGGAAGGAAGGGAAAAGAAGAACAAGAGGAGGAGGAAGACAGAAGGGAAGGAAACAGAACAAAAGGAGGAAGAAAAGGAGGCAAGGACAGCAAAGCAAATGCCCTGTGGAAGGCCCTAAATAACACTCTTGAGGTCAGAATTCACCTAACTTACACAACTTCAGCTTGCCCAGCCATCCATACTAGGTGTTCAGAAAGTATCTGTGAAATGGAACCACCAGGGGTTTGATTCTAAACTTCCCTCCTTTCCCACAGTAGATATTATAATCCATGAATAGTAATGTTATTTGCATACAATTTACATACGGTCTTCAAATTATTCCTAAACCACTTATACTCCATACCATATAAAGTCATCCATATGACTTTATTATATTGCATTGCTAATAATGAAAATTAAAAGTCTACACATTAAAAGTCTAGCACACACATACCTTTTTTTTTTTTTATCTCTTATCTGCAGTTGGTCAGAACCATGGATACAAAATCCACAGGTAAGGAAGGCTGTTCTTCTGTGAGTAACCCTGAACAAAATCCACAGTAAGGATAAGCCACAGAGGCTCTGGTATATTTTCAAAATACATTTTTGTTATCTTCTTTAAAGAGAATGATGGCAAAATAAAATTAGATAGCAACAAGTACTACATTTTAACATGATTTAACAAACACTAGAGTACTTTCTAATAGAACTTTTCCAGACACAGCATCCTAAAATGATTAGGGCTTATCATAAAGAGCCAACATGCAAACTTTAATTACTCCTTAGGCAGATTGTCTTATCAGTCATTTAACAATATCTGAAATGTTTTAAGTTTCATGTTTACAGACTCTTAATGTGTTCAGAATGTTTATCTATTTCAAAAGTGATTCAGCATAAGCTTATATTAAAAAGTCCATATATTACAAATACAGTGTAGCTCATATCTTCTACCTTGACTCAATAATTATTTCATTTTGTTTAAAGTATCTTAAATTCAGGCATCAATAATCCCCTGTATTTATAAGTCTCTAGAAAAAGCCCAAAATGTCACTACTACCCCTGTCGTTGTTTTCTTTCTGTTGCTATGATAAAAGACACTTACCAAAAGCATCTTAGAGGAGACTATTTATTTAGCTTCCTATTTCCAGGTGACAGTACATCACTGAGGGAAGTCAGGCACCCAAGCGGAAACCACAGAGAACTGCTGCCTGCTGGCTGGCTTGCAGCCATGATCATGCTTACCTAGCTTTCTTACACAGCCCAAGACCAGCTGCCCAGATGGCACCACCCGCAGTGGGCTGGGTCCTTTTATATTAACCAAGGCAATCAAAATAATCCCTCACAGACCAATCTGATAAAGAAATTTCTCGACTGAAGATTTCTCTAGGCTGTGTCAATGTCTGTTGCTATGATAAAGCACAATGATCAAAAGCAACTTGGAGAAGATAGCATTTATTTCATTTTATACTTCCACATCAGTGAAGAAGTCAGGGTAGGCACTCAAAGCAAGAAATGAAGCAGAGCCAGGTGTGGTGGAATGCTTTTAATCCCAGGATTCAGGGAGACGGAAACAGGTGGATCTCTGTGAGTTCAAGGCCACCCTGGTCTACAAAGCAAGTCCAGGACAGCCAAGGCTACATAGAGAAACCCTGTCTCAAAAAAACAAAACAAAACAAAAAACAAAACACACAAAGAAATGAAGCAGAAGGCTTGGAGGAATGCTGCTTACTGGCTTGATCCCCATGGCTTGGTCAGCTGCTAGCGTATACAACCTTATACAGCCCAGTGCCACCAACCCCAGTGATCCCCATAATGAGCATTAATCAGGAAAATGCCCTACAGACTTACCTACATGCCAATCTCTTCCTAGATAGGTCTATATTTGTGCCAAGTTGACAAATGCCAACTAGCACAGGCAAGTTAACAATTAAGGCAAGCCAAGAGACAAATCCTAAAAAAATTCCCAGTGTAATCTAACACTCAGCACATATTCTATTTCCCATAACTGTGTTTGTAAAAACTCTTTTCAAAAAGTTATTTTAGGTATCTGGTGTGTCTCTACATCTTTCTGAATGTAGAAGAGTACAACCTCCCAACTTTTTAAATATCATTTGATTTGATAAAGTGATGCTAATCCTAGAGTAATTAAAACTTCCCCTAAGCATTTTCAGAAGACACAAACATTTATGTCACTAATCTGCTAAAAAATGCACTCTAAAAGCAGCCTGCTGGGCATGCTAGCACACACATTTGATCCAACAGCTCAGGAGGTAGAAGCAGATGATTTCTATGAGTTCAAGACCAGCCAGGTCCACAAAGGAAGAAAAAGGCCAGCCAAAGCTGAATAGTGAGACCCTGTATCCAACAAAAGTTAAATTATATTAGGAAACTAGCCTGAATACGAACACTCAAGGACCAACAAAACTAACCTTCAGCTAAATTTTTAAGGGAGTAACCTTAAAAATTCACTTTCTGCCAGGCAGAGTGGTGAGTGCCTTTATAGTCTCAGCACAGAGGCAGAAAGAGGCAGGTGGATATCTATATTCGAGCCCAGCCTGGTCTACAGAGTGAGTTCCAGGACAGCCAGAGTTATACAGAGACACCCTGTCTCGGGGGAAAAAAACAATTCAGTTCTTGAGATAGGAATATAACTTAATGGTACAGTGACGACCCTGCTAATCATAAGCAAAGTGATTCATTCTCCAACACGTCAAAAATAAAACATGACACTAAGAACTTACTCCTTGGTATGGTGCTACCTGGACTGATACACTCTTCTATAAGACCTTTTTGAATTAAAATAATTTAGTAAACATTAGATAAGTTTATTCAACCACTATTATTACTATTTTACTTATTATTGTATTATGTATATTAAGTTATATATTTGTTTTAAGCAAATTCACTTTAAATTTATATAAATATTATATCCAAAGACACATGAAATATTATTCTATTTTTCCAATACCTCACAAGTACTTTGCTGAGTTTCTACCTCCAATCAGTAGTGAGACAGATATGACTAGAGGAGGGCAGAGCTGGATAATTGTTCTTTCCCCAGAACAATTAACTTAGGTTCAGTTAACAGTTTCTCCTAAAGAAAAACATTAAGAACTGAGTGTTCTGGCATGCTGAACTTCAGAGTGGTTCCTTTCCCAGGTCCTGAAGGCATGAGAAGTTTCTCCAACATTCCCTTTAAGAATCTGGCTGAGTTCCTGGAGGTAAAACTCACAAAATTTTAAAGGCTTCTTCTATGAAGGAGACTCATGAGAATTTTTAATTCTGATTACCTGTGTTTAATATAAAAAATAATTACATTTTACCTTTAAAATATTTTCAGGTGACATATACATAAAATGGCCACTAATCTACTGTATATCTAATGATCCACATTTGGTATGAATTATATAGTCTAAATGTCAATATTTATAATGTATAAAAACCTCAGCTAGGTGAGACTGATAATAAAAAAAATCATTTATACCATAATATAGACGCTTAGTTATTTACTACTTCGTTTTTTTTACAGCTGGTTTCTGCTCTGAGATATCCACCCCAGTAAACTGTGAGTCTCCCCATATCCTTCTCTATCCAAGTCAGAAGCAGAACAGTTTGCCCTAAGATCTCATCCCTCTGAAGGGCTTTTAGAACAGTTAGATTTTCAAAAACAGCCTTATTACTCAGCCACATTAGAGTTAAGACAACCATAGATCAAAAGGAAAACTTTTCATCTAATGCCCAGTTGTCTATTAACAAAGCAATAATTCATTTTGGCAAAACAGCCATGAGAATCAAGAAATCTTTCCAAATCTGTGATACAGGGATTCTTTGCACATACAAGGCATTACAAATTAATTGTTTTACACTCCTTGAGTTATTAGTATGTTAAACAGGCCACAGCAAGTACATGATTAAGAAACATATGATCTGCCTTCCAGACAGTCAAGGATAAAAATAACAACAGTCCTGTCTTCAAACAGCATACAAAATCAGAAGAGAAGCTCAAAGATGGATGACTACATGTGAAAGCACCAAGCTGACCTCTCATGTTCTGAATTTCTGGGAAACAGTGATTTCTAAGTCCTGGAAAGTCAAGCATTCAATTCACACCAAAATTCTAGTAACACAGAACCAAAAAGCTGTTCAGCAACATAGCTCCTAGGAGTAAACAGTATTTCTTTACATATTCTGAGCTAAAATTCTTATCATGTTTTCTCCAGGACTGACTTGCCTTATTTTTTTCCTTTTGAAAAATTTTTTAATTTTAGTAAAATTAAATTTACACACTTTTTTATCTTTATAGAACATATTTTTGTATAAAAAAAAAAAAAAAAACTTTGCCTACCAAAAGAGCCCAAAGATTTTCTCTCATGTTCACTTCCGAAAGTTTTATAGTTTTAGGTCTCAAATTTAGTTTTATGATCCATTTTAATTTTTATCATACTATAAAGTTCAAAGTACCTTCTGTTGCTACTATGTGAAAAGATTATTTTTGTCCCTACTGAGTTACATTGTCACTTCTATCACTTTAGTTAAGAGACCACAATGAGTATATTTCCAGATTATCACTTATCTATATCTATCTTGACATCAACACCACAGTCTTGACAACAGCTAGGAAGTCAAACTACCAAGAGTTTTTTCCCTTTCAAAATACTTTTTTATATTTATGAAGAGTTCTTTGTATTTTTTTTAGAATCAACTTTTTTTGTTTTAAATCCTAAAATAAACAAACGAAACCATGCTTTTGACTAAGATGATCATGTTGGTTCTAGAGATTAGGACTGTCATCCTTAAAAGTTTTATAATCCATGTACATGGTTTATATATTTATTATTTTGCAACAATCTCTAGTAGTTTTCAGAGTATAAGCTTTGCACGTTTTATTAAATTTATCCTAAAATTTTTATACTATATGCCACCACCAATAGAAAATTTTCTACTTCAAAATATTTGTTGCTACTATATATGTTTAATTTTTCTGTATTTACTTTGATTCCTAAAACCTGAATAAACTCAATTCTTGGTTCTAATGGTTCTTTTTAATAAATTCTTGGAGTTTTCTACATAAATATGCACACTGCAAAGACAGTGTGAAATAACTTTTTCAATGTATATACTTATCAAGTGATTGCTGTAAGAATGACTGGTTTTAACTATATTCATTACTGTTCTATGCCATTTTAAATACACCTAAAGCAGTACCTTTTATAAAAAAAAAAAAAAAAAAAAACTAAGTTCAAAAGCCAGGTGCCATGGTGTATGACTGCAAAACAAGAAGTGGAATTGCCAGTGATCACTTTATATCAATAAATGTGCTCTGTTGGTTTTCTGATACCATCACCATTCTACACCACAAGTAATTTTCAGAGGCACAAATATATGAGCTAAACACACTGACACTAAACTCTAAGTCTTAGGGATTTTCTTATATCAGAAGATAAAATTATCCTGAATATGATTTCCCACAGAATGTGTCTTATTTCTTTTTAATCTGGAGCCTGAGCTTATCCCTAGTCTTTGAAATATTCACTTTACAAAAGATCAAGATCAGACATCCAAAGTTCTATCATCAATCACTCCTAAAGCAATCACCTAGAGCTCTTGTGAAACATAGGCTAAAAATTGGTTGAGTGGGCGGAGAACAGACCATGGAAGTTTGCTACAAAGTCTTTCTTTTTCCTTGCAGCACTCAAAATCCTCACATTTACCATTCAACATATGTGAACATAATGCTAGCACATGATTCAAATCGCTTTATATAAAGTTTAAATAAGATAAAATTTTAAAGTTTAAAAAAAATAAAATTTTTAAATAAATTCTCTAATATTACAACTAAATGCTATGGTAGTAAAATACAGCTCTAGTTAATACTTCAAGTAGAAAATACTGATATTAATAAATACACATGGTCTGGATATTAACCTATGAACATTTTCTTTAAAATGAAGAGTAAAAGAAGGTCTTGTAGGGCCAGCAAGATGACTCAGGAGTAAAGGCACTTGCCATCAAATGACATCAGAAGAGAAGCTCAAGGATGGATGACTACATGTAAAAGCACCAGGTTGACCTCTCATGTTCTGAATTTCTAGAAAATAGTGATTTCTAAGTCCTGGGAAGTCAACCATTCAATTCATAACAAAAATTCTAGTAACACAGAAGCAAAAAATTTGTACAGTTGACAGTATTTCTTTACATATTCTGAACAAAATTCTCAGAATGACCTAAATTCAATTCCAAGACACACGCAGTGGAAAGAAGTAACCAATTTGTATAAGTTGTCCTCTGATCTCTACATGTGTATCATGGCATGTATACATATACATGTTCACACACGCACACACACACAAATTGAATTTTAAGGGGGGAGGGATGCGTTAGCAAGATGGTTCAGCAGGTAAAAGTGCTTACCACTGATGCCTGCCACTGAGTTTATTAACACAAATCCCACAAACGTATGTAAAGGTGGAAAGAGATAACCACCAACCAAAGCATCCTCTGACCACCACACACCTACCTCAGCACATTACACAGGTACATACACACACAAACATAGCATTCATATGCACAATAATAACTAATAAATAATTTTAAAGAAGGTGTTTTTCAGGAGACTAGGGAGATGACTCATTAAGAGTTCTTGATTTGCAAAAATGTAGACCTGAGTTCAAAATCCCAGCACTTACATAAAAAGCTGGGTATGGTTGTGTGCTTGTAAGTAGTACTGGGGAGACAAACAGGCAGATCAGGACCTTGCTGGCCAACCAGCCCAGCCTAAACAGCAAGAATCCTGTTCAGTGAGAAAACATGTCTCCAGGGAATAAAACAGAAAAAGCTTAAAGAAGGCACTAACATCCTCTTTTGGCTTCTATGTCCACAAAGATGTATACACCTGCACACTTAGAAACAAACACCACAACAGACACACCTACACAAAATAATAAAAATAAAGCTACTTTATCATCTGAATGTATACCTCTAGACTAAATTGGTGCCATTAAAAATAATAATAATAAGGAACTGGAAAGATGGCCCAGCAGTTAAGCACACTAGATACTCCTGTAGAGGAGTGGGGTTCAGCTCTTAGCATGCATAGCTCGTAACCGTCTATGATGCCAAGGAAGCAGATCCAATCCCCTTCCCATGCACTCATGAGTTCAAATCACTAATAGCCACATATAAAGCCAGGTACAGCAGAGCTGCCTCTAATTCCAGCTAGTCTAACCTATTGGCAAGCTCCAGAGTCAGGGAGATATCTTGTTCACATTCCTATTACCCCGAGCCTCTGGGCTTGTATTCTTGCTAACAAACTTGGCCACAGAGCCAGTGAAGATACGTGAAGACTTCAACATGCCCTGTATGATATATACTGGAACATATGTATTACCAATTATGGTGGGAGATCTCTAAGATCACCCTCAGGTTCAGCAATTTGCTAGAAAACTCAAGAGAGTTCAGCATGGAGTTATATTTGATGCTGCTATGGCTTACCACAGAAAAAAAAAGAGAGCAAGCACAATCAGCAAAGGACATCAGGAGCAAGGAGTTTTCTTCTACTGGGATTACACTGGCAACAACTATTGTAGCAGTGGGCTCTAACAACACTAGAGACTCAGTGCCTAAGGCACTGTTGGTTCTAGCCAAGCAGACACTGCTGTCTTGTATATATGCAAATGAAAAACTACTTGGGAGAATGTATTCAGCAAAAATTATGTTCTTACACAAATATTCTGGGAACAGTAAGAGACTCGGTACTTCACATAGTGAGACCACCCCTAAATCCTAGTTCTCAGTTGCCAGGCAAGAACAGACTGTGTAAATCAGGCAACTCTTCTGCACAGCAGCAGATTAGGAGAGCCTTAGAGCTCTATGCACCTGCTCCCTACTTTGATTTCCAGGTCCTAAAAAAAGATCTCAAATATAGTAGTCACCTAAACCCTTTTCCAATAACATTAAAAAAAAAAAAAAAAAAAAAAAAAAAGCCCCAGCTCTACCACTTCTTGGCTATATATAACTGGTGGAATTACTTAGGTTCTAGACTGTTTCCTCTTCAATAAATAAGATGAAAGGCGCATCCACTTCAAAGGCTGATCTGAGAAGTAATATATCTAAAGCATGTACAGCATCTCTTAGAAGAAACATTATACAATTTGTATAATATACATGTACTGTTTTATTTTTTAACTTTACCCAAGTTACACTGGAGCTAACTCACCTCTAACCATGCCATGAATCTGCCAGCCTATCACAGATTTGACATTAACTGATAAGGGTCTCACGTCTATTAAGATCTTTAACTAGCTTATAGGCCACACTTAAAAACCTTTAACAGGAACAACAGCATTTAGAATGGTACTTAATCTTCATAATCATGTGCTATGGTTTGGATGTAGTCCATCCATCAAGGATTCTTTCTGAAAGCTTAGTCCTCAATGTGAAGAGAGGTGGTGGATCCTTACAGACATGAAATCTCTGAGCTGCGGAGGTAGTTCACGCACAAACACGATGGCCTGAATTTCATCCCTAGCACACATGTAAAAAGCCAGTGTGGTGGTGTGTGCTTATTTAGCACTGAAGAGGTACAGACAGGTGAATCCCTACAGCTCACTTTGCCTCTCCAAATGTGCAAGCCCCAGAGGTCAGTCTCAAAAAACAAAGCAGATGGCTCCTGAAGATGACACCCAAAGTTGACCTCTGACTGCCACACACAAATGCACAGACATACACATATTCAACACACAAAAGAAATGAACCTTTATAGTAAGTGATTAGGTCACTGGGAGTGCTCCCCTCCCCTTCAAAGGCAGTTCTCACCAGCTCCATTAGTTCCTGTAAGAGTGAGTTGTTCTAGTAAGAGCAAACCTAAATCCTCCCACTCCGGATTCCTGTCTAGGTGATCTTGCCCTACACGCTATTATACACCATAGCTGATAGAGATAAAGGGGCCCTGCCCACAGCCTCTCAAGCTATGTGCTCTTTCCTTTAAATATTGAACCTCAAATATTTGGTAATAGCAGCAGAAAATTAACAAAGCCCAGAAAACACTGACCTGACACCAAATTGTATCTATTAAATAAACTCTTCAAAGTCAGGAGAGAGGACAATCTACTTTTCTCAGAATGCAACTTAAAGAAAACACCTCTAAGTCTCTTTGATCTTCATTAAGAAAACACTGAACACTAAGAAAAAAAATGGCTATATTCTATCCAGCAAAAGATCACTAGTAGCAGTACCATTAGCAGTAAAGAAAACAAGCTCAAGTTTAATTAGAACACCAAATATTTTACAGTCTTAGTGACAACCAGGGTTCAAGTTCTTTAAAGGTCAGTGAGGTTCATATTTCAGTTTGGGAAGGGTTCAAATTCTTCAAGGATCATGTGTGTCTGTGTGTGTGTTAGAATGTGAGTGTGTATAAGAAAGTATGCGAGAGACTGTAAGAGTGCAAGTGCGTGAATGGGAGAATTCACGTGAGTGTATGGGTGAGCGTGTGTCTGTGAATGTGTGTGTGTCTTTGAGAGTGTGGGGGTATGTGTGAGAATATGAGTGTGCGTTTAAAAAAAGCTACTGAAATGTAATTCTCCATCAGTGAAGTCAAATAATAAAAGAATATTGTAAATAATTGTGAGGGGCAAAAAGTTAGGAGGAAAAAAAGTTCAAGTTTTAAAATAATGTCAGCGAGAGGCCAGTGGTTTCCATTCCAGCTCTGCTCCAAGGGATCTGCACAGAGAAAGCCTCAAGATCAGCAGAATCCTAAAAACAACAAATCCACAAAGACTAAGATTCAGCGTTTGAAGGAACTTTCAGATTGACAACTTTTTTAAATGAAATATAATCACACACCTGTGTATATAAATTAATTCTGTAAGCATAAACATCAGCTCCTTAGGTAAACTTTTCAGTAAAAGTTCCTTTAGAGGAGTTTTCTCTAGCAAGTCAAAAATAACAAACACACTAAGCATGTTCTCTAAACCCCTGCCCTGGTTAACTCTTTCAAGCAAATGGGCTCAGCTGCATGTACTCTCTGAAGAGATTAGAAAGTGAAAGGACTCCCCAAAACGCAAGGTGTCTTAACAGATTAGATCCAGCCAATTACAAGCACATCAAAAGTACAAGTGTACCATGAGGCATACCTCTATAGCAGAAACAACTGACAAAACTGTAACAGACAGGATCTCAGTCTTCCCACCTACTCACCCATTGTGAGAGGGAAAACAAGCATGGCAGTCCGGCAACCGAAACAAGGGAAGAAAGGGCGGCCTTGCAAGTGAAACTCCAGAAAGGACTCCTGAGTTTTACTTCCTGCAGTTCTTTCAATGATTCCCTAAGTCCTTAATGAAAAAGAGATACAGTGGCTCTGTTCCCTGCTCTGCTCCCTGGCGCCTACAGTGGCATTACATGAAGCACCATCCTCTCACCCTCACCCTTTGACTACTAGTAAACATCACCTCACTCAGTAACTCCCCTACCATCTGTACCACACCCGATCACAGTTAAAGACAGCTCACCAAAATAAAGCGGCCATACAGAAACCACTTCTACCTTTCATATACCATACCCTGTGTATAGACAGCTGTGCCCTCTGAGTCTTGCTCTAGCTAGTGAAAGCCCACCGTACCTTCAACTCACAAGTCTATTGTGAGTCACAGGGTTACGCCAAATGCTACTCCCTTTTACAGATGTACTCTCATTCACACAACCAGCTCCCTGTCACTGACTCTGTGCTCATCCTCCCATTTATTAACACAAACAAAACATATTTGTTGAATTCCATTTACCTACCAAATGTCATTCACAGTGCTTAGGGTCGAGGAAACTACTCTGAGCATGATGAACAAGATCTCCTTCAAAGCTGTAATTCAATGAAAATATGGAGTGCCCAATCGTTACTTCAGTGTTGTCTAATTACAACTGTGGTAAGTAATATTTAGGACAGTGTCTTAATTGTACAAATAAAAGCATGACACCGTCTGGGAGGATGAAGAGAAACTACTTCCCTAGAAAGAACATTTACACAAAAAGTAAAAACAGGAAAAGCCGAACAACAAAAAGCCAGAAGGCTCGTGGACAGGACTACTGCAAGCACTCTAGGAATCAACAAGAGTCAGTGAGCAAAGCTCAGGGACAGAGCTAAAAAGAAACAGAAGGCTGCTTCTTATAGCTGCTGCTCTTACACTTAGCACACTTTCAGAATCACTTGTTGACGAATATTCAGTCTCCATTAAACACACTTCTTTCAGCCTTACAAATGTTTCTGTCCCAAATCTAATCCAGTGCTCAACTGTCCTTAAGACCTGTGGAATAAAGAAGTGTTGATTTAAGCAAGCTGTGTGCCCTCTGAATACTAAACTTACAGAGCAAGAGAATCATTTTCAATCTGAGTTTTATATATTTAAAATAATCAGAACCAGTATTACTTATGGACAAAGCTTTAAATTCTCAAAACTAAATTTAAGACGGCAAAGGAACTTCATCTCCTCACAATCCATACTGCCATCAATTAATAACAATGAGAACTGCTTTTAACCTTCTGGAGTCAGAGACAGCAGAGATGGGCAGCTCCAATCTGGCATTTCTTACTTTCCAGTTGTGGTACTGATGAACAGGGTCAGCAGCAGGAACCAGCACCTGTGCCATCATGTCCTCCCTCCTTACTAATACTATCAGCACCGGAAATACAAGCTGCTGACTAAGAAAATGTCAAAATCCAACTGGCATGCCTCTGCCAGTTACCATAAGGTAACAGAACAGGGTGACCATTAACCCTAAGCTTTAGTTTAGGTACATGTTCTCAAAGAATAATGAGGAAACATTTTTTGAAAGTTAAAAAAGGGGAGGAGGGGAGGAGAGGGAGGAAGAGGCTGGTATCAGGCTATAAAGTGATTAAATAAAAAAGGTAAAAAAAAAACAATTAACTAGGAAATAGTTTCAAGACAGACTAAAAGTTCAGTGAGGGAAGCATGGATACATATACAGAATGGACCCTCTCAGTGACTGATCTGTAAGATCCTCATCATGTCTTTAATGAGTACATTTAATCAGACCTTTACCACCTACATATATTACAGTTATTGACATATATAACAACAGATCCAAAATCATACAAAAAGCCAAGGATTCTACTATAAGAATAAACCATAATGGGCTTGCCTATACCAAAGGCACAAAAACTTTACAAAAATATATAAAGTTATTCAGTGTGCATCAATGCATACTCAGGAGGCAGGGATGGGAAAAAAAAAAATCAAAAGACTGAGGCTAACCAGGACCATAGACCCATCTCAAAAAAACAAGAGGAGGAGGAGAGAGAGGAAGGAAAAGGAAGAAAAAGGAGAGGGATTTAGCAGTGGAAAAATGCTTGTCTACTCTGTAGAAATCACTGGTGTTTGATCCCACAGTAAGGACACACACATCTCATACACTCCTATAAAAGAGGGCCTAATTAAAGTAAGAAATGGCTGTACCAGTGAATATTTCTTGAAATAGCAAACAAAACAATAAATTATAAAAATATTTTAACATTATTCCAGGTTTAATAGAAAAAAATAATAATCTTCCTAAATCATGACCACAGATTTCACAACTTTCAAGTTGCACCCTTGAGCTCCTGGTACTAGTCTATCCCACTTCCTCCACTTCTCAAGAAAAAAGGAAAAACTGTTTAAGCGACTAAACAAAACCAAAATGAAAGGGCATTCATTCAGCATATATGGCCTGACTTCAGCGTTACACAGTAGTGTAGCGTAACACTGTGGCCCACTCTTCAGAAGTAAAACTTCTTTACCTAATTAAAGAAGAATGTGATTTTCCTTCTCTCGCCCAAAAACAGGAAATAAAAAAATGTAAACACATTTAGTGAAAATATGATTTTCTGCAATGCTTTTTTGGACAAAAAAATTTGAAATTTCTGAAATTACTTCTATACCTAAAAGAAACTACTTAGTTTTTTTTTTTAAGAATGTGTATGGGCCTTCATGTGCCTGTGAACCACCTGCATGCCTGGGGCCAGGAGAGGGCACAGATCTGCTGTACCTGGAGTGAAGAGTCAGCTGCCATGTGGGTGATGGGAATCAAGCCCACGTCCTCTGGAAGAGCAGCCAATGCTCTGAACCTATAGCCATCCCTCCAGCACTGAATCACTTACTCTTTAATCACAGCTTTCACATTTCCCAGCATCTTTACTTAACTATGCTATGACTCAAGATGATAAAATGTAAACTAACTGTAGCCTGTTTCTTTTTCTTAGGTTCTGACAACCCATTTCTGAGTGTTTTACAAGTAAAGAGATAAGCAAGTAAATGAGCTTCAATGCAGAACAGTATTTTTAAATAACCACATGCAGAATCAAGTATCAAGTAAGCAAATAAACATTACTACAAAGATCAGCCATGCCTTGCCTAAGGATCACACAGGATAACTATACAGTTGACTCAGTCAAGTTACTATGATATTCAAGAATGCTTCGTAAAATTTCTAATTAAAGTATGTACATATGATTCTTCCAGTAAGCCAATAGCTGTTGTGACAGAGATAATGCTGATGTCATAGACTCAATTTATTCAAATACCAACAGCCTACTTACTGCCTAGTGCTGAGAGAAAACAGTAAAACCCCAAGAAAAGTATGTTAAGTAGCACAGAAATGTTAAGCAGTATTCCCAATGACTGTCTCACCTCTGAGCAACTACCTATTCCCCAGAGAATAATCAAATAAGTGCACTTCCAGTTAAATATTTTCCTAATATACGAGTTTTGTTTAATCGTCAACATGCCTCTCCATGATATTACTTACAAGACATTGAAAATAAATCACATCTCCAAACAAAACACTACCAGCTAAAAATAGTGCATCTATTTCAAAGGCTCGAGCAGAGACCTCCAACTGAACTAAAATTAGTGCGGCTTTTTCGTCTCTGTATCTTTATAATGGACCTTCCACATTTAGGAAGCGGACAAACCAGCATCCACATGTTCTCCAATGGGTCGTCTGGGAGAAGCTAACGACTAAACTGTGCATGAACATTAGCCCACTTTCCACACAACACATGCAACCAAATTCCTCTTCACCGTTAACATCCTGAGTAGTAAATACATGTCTGTGTAGATGTCATACAGGGCTACATACAAACAACGAAGAACCTTTCTCCGTTACTTTAGGCAGTGACATTTCACACCACCCCCAAAACACACCGTCCTTTTTTTTTTTTTTTTTTTTTTTCCTTTTTTCAGAAACAGAAGTAAACGCCCAGTGCAAAGGCTGTCTGTCAGGTGGGCAGGCAGGTAGGGCTCCATCTGGGACACCGCACCACTGGGGAAAGGGAGGACGTGGTCACGCGGGAGGGTCGGGGAGCCGGGAGTCGGGGACCTGAGGGCGGCTCCACCCACGGAGCAACTGAGGCTGAGGCAGGAGGGCTCCCCTTAGCCCTCTCCATCAGCACCGCCCCGCCGGCGCCCTAAGGCGGTGGCAGCGCCGCGAGCCCTGCTCGGAGCCGCAGGCGGAGGCGGCGACCCCGGCCGGGGCCGGAGCCGGAGGCCGCTCGCCCGCCCGTGAGGGCCGGCGCGGAGGGTGGGAAGGTCACGGCGGCGGGAGGTCCCCGGCCGAGCGGCCACCGAGCCCGCGCGCTACCTTTGGCCTCGCAGTCGGCGCAGTACTTGTTGTCCTCCTCCCTCAGCAGTTTGGACAGGATGAGCTGGTGCTGCTCGTTCAGCTTCTGAGCCTTCTCCCGACACGAGCGCGTCGCCATGTCGGCGGCGGGGCGGCGGGCCGGGACGCGGGGCGGACGGCGCTGGCGGAGCCGGCCGGGCGAGGACGACCTGGCGCCGCGGGGGCCGCGGGCGGACTCGGCCCAGGAAGCGGCGGCGCGGCGGCGGCGGCGGCGGCGGCGGCGGCGGCGGCGGCGGCGGCGGCTGGAACCCGAGGAGGGGCGGCGGCGGCCGAGGCAGCGCCGACGTGTCCCGCCTCCTCGCCGGGCCCGCCGCACGCTCCGCCCGAGCCGGCGAGGGGCGGGGCGGAAGAGCCGCGGCTTCCGGGAGGGCCGAGCGGTGGGCGCTGCGCATGCGCCGAGCTGCCCGCGGGCTGCGGCCGGCCCAAGGTGATGCGGGAGAAGCGTTCTGGCTCTGCCCAAAGCGAGTCTTTCCTGCTCTGGAGGCGAGATTGCAGATTGAGGTCTCTGGGGACCTGGAAATGGAAAAGTTTGTTGTTGTTTTTTTTTTTTTAATTAGGTAGACACTTTCACTTGTTTCCCGGCCTTTGCTTCTGCCTACACAACACTGAAATGTTCAAGTTACAGTTATGTGGGGTAGATGCACCCCGTGTTTGTGCATCGGCAGTTTAGCAACAGTCTTTGTAGAAGCTAGAGATACAGGTGGGATAAAATGAGAGCTGAAAGTGTCTTACATTTTAGGGAAAAGTAGTAATCTAGTACTGACATGCTTTGAGGGTAACATTTATCGAGTTGTTGCTCTATGCAATAAACTATTCACTCTTTCAACCCGACCCCTCTCAACAGTATTGATAGATTTCTATACAGGAGAATGAGACAAAAGAGTCGATTCACTTGGCCATGCTACAAGTGGAAGAGTTAAAACCGCGCAATAGCACCAATCCAGGAAGAAGGAAAGTGATCAAGGAGCGAAATATTAAAGAGGTGTCACTTCAGGCAACCTTGGCTAGGATCCCTTCCCTGGGAGAAACTTAAGTAAAGTCTATTCCTTCTCTTAAGGTGCCAAAGACTAACTTAGGTACAATTGCACCTAAGTTCACGCGGGAGGACCAATGAGCTCATTAGGCGGAAACTTACAGAGTAATCGCTAAGGGGTATGGGTATGAGCACAGGTTACCTTAAAGTCGCCATGCTGGAAGGTCTGTACCCAGAAAGGATGTGGATTCTCCTTGGCTCCTGCTAGGATGAAAGGTAAATAGTCAATAGACCCAGCTGTGATGATCCTTTGCGAGCAGCCAAGCAGAACTCCTAAAGACCACGGCAGCTTGGTCCGGAGGCTTTCCCTGTACAAGACAATATAAGCAACATTCTTCGTTGCAAGAAAAGATGGTTGTAAACCCAAGATATTCTTCATTACAGCCCATCTGGTCCACTGGGTTTGAACTCAGTGAAACAGTTGGAATGATTTGACTTGCTGTGCATTAATATTAGCAATACTATGTGGGGGTTTGTGTAAGCGGAATGAACATAGCTATGACTTGTGGTAGGAGAGACGCTAAGTATGGAAACAGGTAGGGTTCTCCGTGGTCCACTCTGCCTCTCGGGTTTAAGATGGCAGAGAAGCAAGAGTCCAACATGGCAGAGAAGCATGGCAATGAGCAGCAGATATGGCCGGTGGAGCAGAAGCTGGGGGCTCTCTTGGGACAGCAACCAGGGAACAGAGAGGGCACACTGGGATCACAGAAAAGCTTTATAACTCAAAACCTGACATGAGCAAGGCCACACTTCCTAACCTTACCCAAGCAGTGTCACTAACTAGAGACCAGTTTAAACATCTGAGCCTCTGAAAGGCTCTGCCCTGCAGACTATCAAAGCAAACGCTGAGACTTATGGCCAACTGTTGCACAGAGTGCATGGAATCTTATGAAAGAAGTGGGAAATAGTAAGATCTGGAGAGGACAGGAACTCCACAAGGAGAGCAACAGAACCAAAAAATCTGAGCACAGGGGTCTTCCCAGAGACTCAAACTCCAACCAAGTACCATGCATGGAGATAACCTAGAACCCCTGCACAGATGTAGTCCATGGCAGTTCAGTGTCCAAGTGGGTTCCATAGTAATGGGAACAGGGACTGCCTCTGACATGAACTGATTGGCCTGCTCTTTGATCACCTTTCCCTGAGGGGGAAGCAGCCTTACCAGGCCACAGAAGATGACAATGCTTCCACTCCTGTTAAGATCTGATAGACTAGGATCAGAAGGAAGGAGAGGGGGACCTCCCCTATCAGTGGATTTGGGGAGGGACATATGTGAAGAAGGAGGAAGAAGGGTGGGACCGGGAGGGGAGGAAGGACGGGCTTATGGGGGGGATACAAAGTGAATAAAGTGTAATTAATAAAAAATAAAAAAAATTCCAATTAAAAATCTGAGGTTATGGGGTGGGGGGTGGGGGGAATATTTGCATTCAAACCACCACAAGAGAGCACCAAGATGAGTCAGGCAACCCAGGGGATGTAGTGTAGCAACCTGGGACTGCACTTGGCTCAGGCTACACAAGCCCCCTTTCCTTTTAAAAACAAACTTTTCAGTTCTTTAACAACTTCAGGCATACAATGTACTTTTAATCGTATTCACTTCCAACTCCTTTAACGCCCCTCAGACCTAACCCCCTCTCAACTTAGTGTGCCCAGGTTTGGCTTTTTGTGTTTTTATAAAACTCCCAAATCCTTTTTTTTTCCCTACTGCCCATACACTCATGGCTTTGAGGCTACCCACTAGAGCAGTGGTTCCCAACCTTCCCAACCCTGGGTCCCTATAGCAGGGTTCCTCATGTTGTGGTGCTCCCCCACCGTAAAAGTATTTTCGTTGCTTCTTCATAACTGTAGATTTGCTGCTGTTGTGAGTCAATTTGGAAATATCTGTGTTTTCCAATACACTTGGGTGACCCCTTTTAAAGGGTCACTGAACACCAACCCCCCAAGGGAGCTGAACTCACAGGTTGAGAGCCACTGCACTCCAGCATAGTGGACCTACCAGGGACCACACTCTTAATAAAAAGCAATCATCCCTCCTTCAGCAGCCATCACCTGTCAATAGTTACTCAGGTCGGGGTGGGGTCCACAAGCCCCTCAGAACAGTGAACCCAATAACCTGTGAGCAACCTAGCAGCCTTACCCACTGCCTCAAGCTGAGAGCACACCCCACATTCAATGAAGGAGAAGTTCTCATCTAACAACTACCAAATGTGGACAGTTTCTGTTCAAATACAATCCCGGTTATGTCTCAGTATGGGCAGGGGGCCATTCAGCCTGAACAAGTCTCAGGTACATGCGCAATAAGGCAAACTGTGTCACCAAGTGAAGGAAGAATCTCCTATTTCTCATCTTATGCCTATGCATAACTGGGCATGCATATTATTAAAATTGGGTGTATTATGGGAAGGGAAATGTGCAGGGAGCACCTAGCTACATAAACTTTTCTCCTAGTGACCAGCGTCCTCTTCCTCTTGAACTCCACAAAAGAGAATCTCAAATACTAATCAGAGCCCTTACGAATCCTCACTTCTATGGCCTGATGTCCTCTTGCACTGTATTCTGGTCTTTCCCGTTGTTTTGCTTTTATTAAAGTTTCCTTGCTACTTTTTCAATTGTATGCAGGCTTTTATTACATTCTCGAATAAGAGGCCAAGGTCCTGGAAAGGCCCATCCCATCCCAGATTCTAACCTATAACAAAGATGCTCAGCACTTAAGCAAATCAAAGCTTAAGCTGCACAATCCTGAAAAATAACAAGGAGGACCTAAGGGTGAATTTTAATGCATTGAATGAAAACTGACTCAAGTCATAAAGTGAGTCAAGTCACAGGGGAGGAAAATATTGAGGGAGAGAGGCATATACAAAGCATTAAAACTTCAAGCAGCTTGATAAACAAAGAGGAGCGCAGGGGTACCACACAGGGTGGTCTGAGAGATGAGGCTGGATAAGTCAAGTTTGGTAATATCACGCAAGGCCTGGGCAGCTAGGCAGAACAAGCCTATCCCCTGACACAGCTGGCAACCGATTCTTCAGTTTAGGTGATAGCACAATAAAAGGGGCCTTCTGGGAAAGTTGCTCTAGCAATAACCAGCTAAGAAACATTATTTTTAATGTCCCTCTGACCTCTTAAAACTCTACCTAGTACTGTAAGTATTCAGAAGACAGAAGGCAGGCTTTAAAAAAAAAATGGACACAGACCTATTAAAGTTCAAGACAACATGAAAGACATAGGATCATAGGAGGCTACGGGAATGTAGAATGAATATGGAGGGTGTGAAAGCAGAACAGGAAGCATGGTACAAAAGGTAGATTAAAGTCAGGGAGTTTAAGCTTTGAGACAAACTATAGGGTTTGAATGCTATGGGCACGGGAGACAACGGGCGCTTTTTACCTGGTCAAATGGCTTTCAAAGCTTTGCTCTCAGGGATACAGTGGCAATGTGGAGAGTGCGGATGGGAAGATCTATTATCAGAGGAACAGATGATGGGATCGCTACAGTAATCGTCCAAGAAAGATAGGATGAAGCCCTATTTTAAGGAAATAGCATAGGATTTGAAGAGAGGCAGAATCAAGTGATGTTTTAAAATTAGAAGCAGCAAAATTTGGCAGCTGACTATATGTGGTGGGGTGAGAGAAAGGAAGTAGGCGAGAATAACACCAAGACTTCCAGGTTGGGAGACAGGTAAAATAGTGATGCCACCAACCCAGATCAAACAAAGATGGCGGGGGGGGGGCTTTCAGTCTATTAACAATAAGACCGAGCTGGTGGGGCTGGCCCTCCTGGCGCTCTGCCCACTCACCACCCTACTTCCCATCACCATCATATATACTTACTCCTTGTCACCGTGATTGTGATTTAACAAGCTACCTCCTTCACTAAGGACCTCCACCATTATCTCAAGGCCTGGACACCGGTCACAGCCCAGCTGATACAATACACCGGTAAATAGGTTATAGCCTAGAGGAATAGAGAGCCATCAGGGATGGCATCGTCCACCTCCCCCAATGACTACCTGTCCTGTTTTCTGGAGGGGTTACTCAGCCAAAATGATGTCACTTCTCTACACAGCCTTCAACTTTGCCTTCAAGGAGAAGGCATATGTTATGTTGTTGTTGTTTTTAAAATATCTGTTACCAGTCTGTTGAGTTTGATCCCCAGAACCCAATAGATGGAAGGAGAGTCAACCCCTCCAAGTCCTCTCTGACCTCCATATCCACATGATAGAACCATCCGTGTGGTCCCATGTGCTCCTACACCACCCCCACCCAACCCACACACAAGTAAATAATAAACAAATACTTTTGAAGTCACACCAAAAAGGCCTCCTCTTCTCCTTCCCTCTTCCACCATGCAGCTTGCTCCTGACTCAAGTTTCTACGAATGTCATCTCACAAGACTTCCAAAATCAAATGATCCCTCAGCCAAAAAAGAAAAATAAAATCAACCCATTTCCCCCCAGAGATTCAGATAAAAACTCTTAATAAAATCAGAACGACTCCAAGACAAGACACTGGAGGAGAGGCACGCTCTGTCTGGAGGGATTCACATGTAACTGAACAACTGGCTTCGTGAGCTGAGTCACCATTGTCCATCAGTCTTACCAGATGGAGCTGAAAGTCTACCATCGAAGAACGAGTCATGTTTAAATTGGAAATCTGACTTTTTTTTAACCTGCTCTAAATTGAGTAACTTGGTTGTTCAGGCAGTAAATACGTAGAAGGTTTTGAAAAAGAAAATAGTTACGTCAGAGAGGACTATTTGTGGTTCCTAAAAACGGTATAGAACACTTGTATGATGTAGGACCAAATAGCAGTATACCCTTCTTCATGGAAAGAGTGCTCTCGGGTGTGTGTGTGTGTGTGTGTGTGTGTGTGTGTGCGCGCTTGACATGGTATAGATGTGAAGTTCAAAGGACAGCCTTTGAGAGCTGGTTCTCTCCTTCCACCAAGTGGGTTCTAAGAATCAAGTTCTGGTCAGTCTTGGCCATTGCCCTGGTCCAAGTGTAAAGTTTCTGTTGAAGGTGACCCGCACAGCCTTCTCCACCTCGCTTTAGAGATGAGTTCTTTCTTTGCACTCATTATGAAGCAAGTGCCTATTTATGTAAGGATTCACAACCTGCCACTGCCCAACATAGGAAAGGGCAATTTTCAAATTCCAGACTCCCCATCCTTTTAGCACAACAACAGCGACACTGAAATTTGTTGAGTGGCCATACTTGCTGCAAGTAGCTAGCTGAGCACAGCATGCTTTGGTCACCGCAATGCTGCTTTGGGGACTGGAGAAGCAATCTTCCTATGTATCTAAAGGCAACGGCCTGATTCAACCAAGGAAGGTGGCTTGTCCTCAAGTACGACCATGGAAAGTCTTGACTTCTAGACGTTATTCTCTTAAGCATTTCGTAAAAGCATAATTAAATAACTGTGTGCAGTTTTTTTTTGTTTGTTTGTTTGTTTTACGTTGCCCCTTCTCATCCTCTGCATTCCTCATCCTTCTGTTTTTTTATAGGAGGGTTGTCTGCACCTCACGTTGGTGTAGCCATCCACCCAGCATTAGATTCCTGAGTCCCTTCTATGTTTCAAGTACTGTGCTAGGTACAGAGGGGCAAGACGGTTAATAAGAGGGGGAATGCTGGGGCACAACGACGGTTACAGCATTCAAGGAGTGGAGGTGGGAGAATCAGGGGTGTGAAGCCAACCTTGGCTATATGCAGTGAGACTCTGTGTGAGTGTGTGTGTGTGTGTGTGTGTGTGTGTGTGTGTCTGTCTGTCTGTCTGTCTGTCTCCCTCGATCTCATATATATATATACACCAAACAAACAAATAACCCACAAAAACTGCTAAACCAAACAGCTATAACCTCATCCCATACTTCTATCATAGCTGACAGACTATTTTACAGAAAGCACAGCTTACCCAGGGCGTGAAAACCCTCAACAAGTATCTGCTAAGAGAGTGAGTGAATGAGCAAATGAGACTGAATGTTAGTGCTTCTATATGAAGATATTTAGTTTCAAGAAATGAAACTAAGAAACAGCAACATACATCATTACAGATAAAATTCAATTCCTGCGTATGTGTATGTATATATATTATATTTGTGTGTATATATGTACATATATGGTATATATTGTATATAGGTATATACATATATGTATACATGCATATGTATATATAACATGATGTATATATAATATATTTGATGTATATAAATATTGTGTATATATTGTATACAAAATTCCTGCATATATGTATGTACAAATCACATACACACACACATATATATAATATGAGAATTTTTCTGGAATAAGCACTATGACATCAGTGAGTGTGGTAAAGATGTCACTGGTGGGCTGAAGCCAGAAGAGCTCCTGAAAGTCCAGTTTATAGTCTCATTTTATACTCTAAGGTCACAGGGTGGTGCTGGCAAGCAAGCAGGATTTTACAGAAGCAGAAGCATACTTGGCAGTCAGCAGGTTGTTAAGGGCAAGGACCCATTGTTTCAGCTGTTCCTCCAGGTCATTCTGTTCCAGGTAGCAAGTGAAGTCATGCTTGGCAAACAGACAGGGCAAGCAGTGCTTTGAGTCAATCACTAAATAAATCAATAAATCAGTATCTAATAATTTGTCTTTTCTATCTTTTTCTACTACATACATATATACATTTTAAGATACATATATATGTATCTGAGACAGGTTTCACTGTGTAGCCTTAGCTGGCCTGGAACTCACTATATAGACCATGCTGGCTTCAAACTCACAGAGATCCTCCTGCCTCTGCCTCTTAAGCACTAGGATTAAAGGCATGCCCAACTGAAACATAACTTTTAAAGCAACTATTTAAGAAATAAAATCTAACATACATAATTCTGTTTTATTGGTGTGGAAATATCAGAGGACAGGTCCTGCGCGTGGATCCTCTCCTTCCACCCTGCAGGTTCTCAGGACTGAAGTCAGGGCATCAGGCTTGGCGGCTTGTCACTGTTCCAGCTGAGCCACCTTGCCATCCCTGTTTGTATCACTTCTAACTCACTTTCAGTCTTGATAAAACACCATTGTATTTGGTACAGTGTATGTAAACAGGAGACATTAATCTAAGCTAAAAGATGCATGTACAATAGCCATATTTGGGTGACCCTGTCTTGGATCCATCCCTGCTTATTATAGTAGTGATACCTCTATTTTCGAACAATGATCCCTCCTCCACACTGAGAGCATTTTTGAAGAACGACTGCCAGCCTCAGCCCTTATACTACGCACATGACACTCAGATACTTTTCTTTTGAAAGCTGAGCCTCGGACCACCACCAAGCAGAAACATCTGGAGTCAAACATCTGCATGACAGCCTAGTAATCCTCCCACCCTGCTCTCCAGTCCCTACAAACTCACAGATCCGCCTGTCTCTGCCTCTGAGTGCCGGGATTAAAGGCGTGCACCACCACCTAAATACCAGCTGGTCAGCTTTCCCTCAGATTAACTGTTAGTCGGGGAGAGAAAAAAAAAAATCAAACTACAACAAATGTAAGCAGTGCACCAACATTGCTGATGAATAACACCGACCTGAGTATTCGTGACCTTGCGACCTTAACACACGACACATGGAAAGCTAAGCTCCAGTTTGATTACGTTAAAGAGGAGGCTGTGGGAGATTAGGTCTAATGAATCCTCATGAATGGGCCAAATGACTTACAGAGGGTCCCGAAGCTCCTACCAATGAGATTGCAGGGAGAGGAGGACTACCATGAACCATGTGCTATTTAAATGCTCTACCTGTGGAGTTCCCATCCTCCAAATCTGGAGCAACAAAAACATTTTGTGTTTAGGTAATTTAGCTTAAGGCTTTTTTTTTTGTAATAGTGGCTTAAATCTACAAGGACTGTGAAAGAACATGGCCTCTTCCTAGTCTTTAAGAGAATCCATTCCTTTAAAGGAAGCCTTTGGCATTTGCTGTGATGAGACATTTTATACACATGAATTTTTTTTTCATGTTTTACCTTCTTACCAGAAGTACCATCCTCATAACATTAAACTAAAAGCAACAGCTTTTTAGTAGGAAGGGAAACTGGTATAGGTTTGTTTAAAAATTAAATTTGTTTGTTTAAAATTCATTTACTGTCACTTTAAAACAGGCACAATATTTTAGGGCAGAAGAAGTACTAGCCATGGAAGAAAAAATAATTGAAAATCAAACATCTTAAAATTTAATTTTCCTGCTCTTCAAAACAGAGTGAAATGCAATGCAAGTGTGGTGGCACAGACCTTTAATTCCAGCATTTGGGAGGTAGGGGCAGGAGTATCTGTATTTAAGGCCACTGTCAGCTTGAGGTGACTCTAGCCTACACAAGGCCCTTTTGAAAGAGAAAATCGCTAACTAGGATTAGAGGATGTGGTGGTTCAAATGAAAATGGCCCCCATAGGCTCGTATGTTTGGCTACTAGGGTCCCAGTTGGTAAACTTGTCTGGGAAGGATTAAGAGGTGTGGCCCTGTTGGAGGAGGCGTGCCATAGGGGTAGAGCTTGTGGTTTCAAAAGCTTCCTGTCATTCCCAGTGTCCTTGAAGCTTCCTGCTTGGATCAAGATGTGGGCTCTCAGCTGTTCCTGCTGCCATGCCTTTGTTCTGCCATCAGGGACTCTAACCCTCTAGAACTAAAACCCAATTCCATGCTTTCTTTCCCAAGTTGCCTTGGTCATGGTGTTTTGTCACAGCAAAAGAAAAGTAACCAAGAAGGGGAACATATTTGTAAAACATGACAAAGACAAAAGACTGGCTGGGAGAACGAGTAAGGGATTCCAAAGACAGCAAGGAAAAGACAAATGACCCATAAAATGATAAAAGATCCAGAGGCAACACAAAAAGAGGTGTGTGCGTGACCAATAAGGCCACTATTAGTCATTAAGGAAATGTAAGTAAAAATCACAGTGTGTGTGCCATATTCAACCTGCTATAAGGAGTAAAGCTTTTTAAAAGATTGGCAATATTAATATTAAGTAGGTAAATAACTAACATTCCTGTCGCCAGCCAGAAATATGTAATTGTGTGACCATGTTGAAAAACAAGTTACAGATATGCACACTTCTATATTCCAACAATTCTACCCCAAGAGAAATGAAAGTAATATTTCCTCCCATGAAAAGATTTACATGAGAACATTCGTAACAGCTTTATTACACTAGCTTTTCGAGCTTAGCCACACAACTCTGCCCCATCCACTCTCCAACTTCCAAATCTTCTCATAGCTCTGACCAGCCTCAGTCTCCATGCCAGCCACAGCACCTGGAGGCAGCTCCCTTTCGCTATGTGAGGACCAAGGTCTCCCTTTCATGCCAGCCACAAGAAGCATCAAGGGTCCCCACGGGAGAACCTCAGATGCCGGGAGCAAGGAGGCACCCCAGGTAGAGAGCCCTGGGGAGCACGCCCAGGGGCTTGGTTTCCCATTAAATTCATGGAAGGAATGGCTATCTAAGACCAGCCTCAAAGAGTAGCAGATTTTCAAAAATCGCTTTTAGGGAACACGCAGCTTTTATTAGAGGTGTCAGATGTTAATGAGAGTTCTGCCTTGCTCCCAGCCTGCGGAGGGGTGGCTCTCTCCCTCTCTTTTCCTCCAGGACTCATTCCAAATTACACCCACCACCACCTTTGATGAACTGAGAGGCAGGAGAGTTCACCTCTTTCCCGCTCCTCAGCCTACTTCCTCCTTCCTTGCTTCTAAAGCTGAAGGGACCTCAGGGTAGTAGTGGGAAGCCAACAGCAGGGCAGAGAACAGTTCAGACAGGGGCAACGGGGTCATTTCTGCTGCCGGCTCTTCAGCAAGGCGTTCATCGCAATGAAATAGCAAGCCTAGAGCCTGCCCTGTGCCACGGGGGCTGACACCCTCCATCCTGTTGCTCTTGTGGGAGGGAAATGATACTGTGCTTAAGTGTTCTCGGATCCTTGCACAGCAGCAGCAGGTGCAGCCCCACATTGTAGAAATCCATCATTACAAAAGAAGACCTCTGGCTCAAAGTCATATTGCATGCCTGTAATCCCAGCACTTGGGAGGCCAAGGCAGGCAGATCACTGTGAGTTAGAGGTCACATTAAGTTGGGCCAGCCTGAGCTATGTACATGTCACCAAAAAAGTAGTTTTTGTTTTCTTAGTGTTACCTTGAGATAGGCTCTCACTATACAGCCCAGGCTGGCCTTCTATTTGTAATCCCCCTGCCTCAGCCCCTACACAAAACTTAAATGAGAAGTTTGGTTTTGTTGCTGTGGGGTTCTTTGGGTTTTGCTTCATGGATATGATGATAATGAACGTGATAATGGTGGTGATGGTGGTGGTGGGGATAGTGGTCCTGATGTTGGTGGTGGTGATGACTGTAGAGGACTGGTCACCATGGTAGTAAGAAAGGGATTAGCAGGTCATGAATGAATTTACCCTTTAGATCAAGTTAGAAAGAAAACAAGTCATCACACCACAAGGGTCAGTGAGTTGGGCAGTAAGAAGAGCTTAGCCTGCCAGGTGTGTGTGTGTGTGCATGTGTGTTTACCCGTTTTTAATGTTGGTCCATGTCCCAGTGTTAGAATATATGGAGCCAGCTTGCAATGTAAGCTGAATGTCCAGAGCAGAAGGGCTTCACCCATTTCATATGGAGCAGACAATACTCTGAAAAAAATATTTGTGAAAAGAGTGCATATTCTGTGTTTGCCTAAATAACTACGTGCATCATCTTACTGTCTCCTGGGGATGGGGGGGGGGGGGAAGCTTGGTTTTCACCAGCTGAAAAACATCCTTGTGTGGACTTTAAGAAGGTATGAATAGGAGCTCACAGACAGAGATTGCTTTGCACTGCTTCACCACAATTTGCCTCACTCCTAGAGAGAAAAGCTCCAGAGAGCTCTTTGGCTGCTTCTGCTGAATTGTATCATTTCTGCTTAACCCTGCTGCTGTTGCTAGACCTTGTTGCTGCTTTTGCTCTTGCTGGATGGCTGGTTTGCTCTTTGATTGGACTGCTGGTCTCCTGACAACAAAGAGTGCAATCACACCAAGGAACTACTTCTAAAAAGGTCCCCATCTCCCATCCATATTTACCTTTTTTCTCTCCTACCTAGTTTTGGGGTGTTGGAAGTGATTGGAGTGAAAGGAGAAAGAGACATAAGGAACCCCAAATAAAGTAAGTCAAAGCCTGCCGTCTGATCTACATGGTGAGTTCCAGGCCAGCCAGGACTATAAAGTGACACCCTGTCTCAACAAACAAACCAGGGGTTGGGGCAGGGGAAACAAGAAGATACAGTCACTCCTGCAAACCCAAACTCAACTTCCTTTTAGTTCAGGCTCTACTTTCCTCCAGCTAACATCAGCAAGTTTAAATCTCAGCCTCTCAACCATCTGCTTTAGAATCATCTTCGATTCATTCCAAATTAATGAATTGTCCAGTAAGCAGTCCAGCCGGTCCATGACTTTCTTTAAACTATCTCATATAATAGATATCTGAAAATCTACCCTTTAAAATAGTTTTACTCATCAGCTCCTTCCAGATGGATGAAGCATTGTTTTGAACAGTCCTTGACCCTAAGTAGCCAAATGACATTTTCTCAGGCTCTACAGACATCACTTCAAAGGGCAGGGTCATCAACTATCAGCAAGGAAGGTAAAGCAGCCTAAAAGGTCGTATCCAAAATGCTAGCAGATAATGGCTGTGACCCAAGAAAAAAATAATTTGATCAAAATCTACCCAGTGAGAATTTATGAGAATGTATTTGTCACATTGTTTTTTCTTGGAAGAAATGAATCCAGATAAGGGATCAATAACATACCAAAAAATATTCTATCCAATTCCAGCTTGATGGACAGATAACTTTGAGCTGCTTGGAGGAGAATGAGTGGGAGGATGCTTACAGGACTAGCAAAACTCAAAGACAGCTGCATCACTAAAATGAGTATTAGGGACCCCACTGAAGAAAAGTCCCACACCAGCAGAGGTGATGACATTCAAAAGCTATTTAGATGAGTTATAAACTCTATTGTAAAGAGGAGGAAAAGGCCTTGGGCACACAGATGAGCACTGGAGAAGCCAAGAGAGTCAAACACACAGCTTACTTCTTCATTGGAATGGGGTGTGTAGCTGCTCTTCCTGGAATGCCGGGAATGATGTAGTTTTACAACCTGGTGATCATTTGCTGTCTGATGAGACAGGCTTTGCCCATATCTCCCAGAATTCATGCTTTTGTTTATCTCTTCCCTCTAAGCCTTGAGCACTGCTCTCAGACCATAAAACCCATTCTTATGAGTAATATCAGTTGTGCTTTACAGCAGCCTAAGTAACTTCTAGGTTATCTTAGGACCAGGCCAATCCTGAAAACCACAGACATTATATTCACCTCAGTCAAGCTCCCTAGACCCTGATCTTAGGCACTATCTCTGAGTCAACAGTACACATTCTTGTGAAAGAAGCCAGACGTGCTTTGCAAAGAACCTCAGTGTAAACATGTCTTAAATTGTTGTACCCTTGGGACTGAGTTACTTTTTATCTGACTACTTTTCTCCCAAATTGTGCTGTGCTTAAATACGGCTAAAGAAAAATGATCTGGGCCAGACTCTCGAAGTCCTGGTCTAGCACCAGTGACAATAAAATCAGGCCTTACCAAGTTTCATTCTTGTCTCTTCATGGATCGTTTTTCCCCTGCCTGCTGTGAAGCCTGCAGGCACTCACCACACTCTGTATGTTCTAGTTTAGTGCCCCCTGAGACCACTGCAGCTACGATAGGTCTGGGAGGAAGAGAAGAGTACGTGTATTCTCAGATGAGAGTTTGAAGGTCTCCCCCTCACTCCTGCTTGGAGGGAATGTTAATAGACGCCATCCTGTGCTGGCCGCACGTGAGTAAGCAATGATGCCCATGCTGAGCACAGAGGACCACAGTGCGCAACAGTCACAAGTGCAAAAGACCTGTTTCACACGGAGAGGAAAAAAAAAAATCTGAGACTGATATTCGAACCAAGGACCATTCGTGGAGATAACCTAGATCCCCTGCACAAATGTAGCTTATGGCAGTTCAGTGTCCAAGTAGGTTCCCTAGTAAGGGGAACAGGGTCTGTCTCTGACATGAACTCAGTGGATGGCTCTTTGATCATCCCCCCTGCATCATCATGCACCCTGGGGTGCAGCCTTACCAGGACACAGAGAAAGACAATGCAGCCAGTCCTGAGACTTGGTAGACTAGGATCAGAGGGAAGGGGAAGAGGACCACCCCTATCAGTAGACTGGGGGAGTGACATGGGTGGAGGAAGGGAGGGAGAGAGGGGCTGAGAGGGGATGAAAGAGGGGACTACAGCTGGGATACAAAGTGAATAAACTGTAATTAATAACAATAAATAAATTTAAAGAGAAAAAAAAAGACCTGTTTCTCTTCTGAGGTCCATTACAGTCTAAAGAAGACTGATAGCCATCGAGTAATCACAGAATTGATGCTCGGAAGTCTATAGTGAGGACATATACAGCAAAACATGACCCTGGTCATGGAACTTCTTCTACATGGAAAGATTCGACTGAGCTCACCAAACATGAGCTGTTGTTTGTGTTCAGGAGTGGACACAAAAGTTTAATGTTCACATTCAAAGAACTAACTTGTATAACTATGATGAAAATGCGAAAGGCTTCACAGTACAAGATGACGCTGGGGAAGTGGGCAGGCATCAAACCACACAGCACTCTGCTGTCCTAAAGCCAACCACTCAGCTCTCGTGTCAGGCACATGTGGCAAGCAGTCGGAGCTGTTGCCTTTCTGGGTGTGCTACAGTGCTCACACTGGTGCACACTTCCTCAGCTGAAAACGGAATGTGCCTGGGTATTTGGGGTGGGGGAGGGTAACTGCTATGCGACAAGAGGTTCCTTTAAAAGCAACCTTGCATGAGAGTCCTGGCCTATGTGTTCTCAGAACTTACGTGGAAATCTGAGCCATTGCCTGTGTAGCCTGCCATCCTTTTCCTTAGAGCTGCATGGGCGTCTCCTACATTCCCCAAGTCCCATTCATTCTCAACAAGTATACCTCCCAAGAAACACCTTTCACAGCTAATCCTGTTTTAGCATCCGTTTCTCGAGAGGAACTTGAACTAACAGTTTGTCACCCAAGACTGGGACTTTTGCCTCTAAGAGTAACCCGAAGTTGTATATTTAAAACTCTGGTCTGACACCATCAGATTTATGGCTTGAGGGAAAAGAAAACAAGTCGCTGGCACCAGTGTGGGGAACACATTGAATGTAGGCAAGAGTGGATACAAGGGGACTCTCCCTGGCAGAACCTAAATGACCTAATGATGGCAGTTAGACCAGGGTAGTGCTGATGGAGATAAGAAGAGGGTGATCTTGAGAAGCAGCGGGCAAGTGAAGCCAACATGGCACAGCAGTGGACTATGGCAGCAGTGAAAGAGAAGCTCATTACCATGGAGACCAGTCCAGACTTGCTCACACAACAAAGGCAGTAATCCTAAAGGACAAACTCCAGTTCCATAAAGTGGTGTGGCCTAGCTCTAAGTCAACATAGTGGCCAGTCGCATAAAAAAAGAGCCTGATATATATTTATGGATATTATAATGTATATAACACTAATGTATATATTAATGGTAGAGTACTTGCCTAGCACGCATGAGTGAAGTCATGGATTTAATTCCCAACTCTCCTGCATAAATACATGAATAAGACAAAGTGTGTGGTGGCACATGCCTGTACGTGGAAAGCAAAACCAGGAGGATCACCCCAAATTCAAGGCCAACCTTGTTTACTTAGAAAGTTACAGTCCATCCAAGGCTGGAACATTCTGTCTTTAACATAGCAACATTCTGTCTCAGAAACAAAACCAAAACAACAACAGCAACAACAAAACCACACAGTCGTTGCTTAGAACACTTTAGTGGTTTCTCATTTCCTTCAGGACAAAGCTAATTTTTTACCACACACAGTATCCCATATAGTGTTCTCTTCCTAAGCTTCATTCTTTTAATGATATCCATCTAAGAATCCTCCTCCATGCCCCATGCTGGGCAATTTTATTCATTTTTAAGGCTCATTCCAGATTCCACACTTTTTTTTTAAAGAAAGATTGTGTGTGTGTGTGTGTGTGTGTGTGTGTGTGCCACATGTGTATAGTTGCCTGAGGAGGCCAGAGGAAGCATTGGATCCCTTGGAACTGGAGTTAATGCAGTTGTAAGCCACCTGACATGAATATCAGCATCCAAACATGGTTCCACTGCAAGAGCAACAAGCATTCTTAACTGCTGAGCCATCTTTCCAGCCCTCTCAACCTGGTTTCCATATTATTGTTTAGTTTATTTTCCCTTCCTAGAAAATTGTCTTCTGCCCCTTCCATAGCCTATGACAATAATAAACATCTGAACAATCAAATCTCAACTTCCCCATGAAGACTCCTTAGATTCCATCTGCCTTCATCCATCCCTCTTCTTTATATATCCTTATTGATCAAATAGTTTTTAGCTGACATCCTGCTTCTTGAACCACAAGGGTCAAGCTTAATCATTGGCTTACTAGCTGGAGAGAGAGAACAGCAGTAGTGAGCCTGGAAGTCCTTGAAACTTTCTTGGTTAATTCAGCAAATCATTCTAGCACTCTTGGGTGGTTTTAGGAGGTGGAGCCTTGGGCTTGAAAGATGTCATAGCTAGGAAAGTGCTTGCCATGCATATATGAGCACCTGGCTTTGATCTCTTGAACTCCTGTGAAGATGCGGGGCATGGTAGCACTGTTTGTAATCCCAGACATGGAGAGGGAAAGATAGGCAGATCACTGGACCTTTGTGGCTAGCTCTGAGCTACCCCATTCTGCCTGCCAGGAATAGGCTATTTAATCAACCAAGCAGGTATGTTTTAGGCAGGTTTACAAAACAAGGATAGGTGTAACCAGATCTTGAGAGCCAGCATTGGAACAACTCCCAAGAGTTGGCCAAGCTATACTACACATTTGCTACGTATTTGTCAGGAATCTAAGTTCAGCCCATGCTTGCTCCTTGTTTGGTGGTTCAGTCATTGTGAGCCCCCATGTGTCCAAGTTAGTTTACTCTGTAGGTCTTCTTGTGGTGTCCTTGACCCCTTCGGCTCCCTCTATCCCTTCTCCCAGTCTTTTACATAACTTCCCAAGCTCTGCCTATTGTTTGGATGTGGGTCTCTGCATCTGTTTCTATCAGCTGCTGCATGAAGCCTCTCAGAAGACACTTATGCTAGGCTCCTGTCTGCAGGCATAGCAGAGTACTCTTAATAGTGCCAGGTGTTGGCTTTCTTCCATGGGATTCTCAACTGACAGCACATGCTGGCAAGGATGTGAGGAAAAGGAAACACTCCTCCATTGCTGGTGGGAGTGCTTTAGAAATCAATCTATAGGTTTCTCAGAAAATCGGAGATAGTTTCTGCCTCAAGACCCAGCTATACCACTCCTGGTCATATACCCAAAAGATGCTCTACCGTACCATGAGGACACTTGCTCAACTATGTTCATAGCAGCTTTATTTGTAGCCAGAATCGGGAAACAACCTAGATGTCCCTCAGCAGAAGCATGGATAAAGAAAGTGTGGTATATTTACACAATGGAATACTACTCAGCTATTAAAAACAAAGACATCATGTAATTTGCAGACAAATGGATGGAAATAGAAAAGGTCATCCTGAGTGAGGTAACACAGACCAGAAAGACATACACTTATAAGTGGATAATAGCCATAAAGTACGGATAACCATGGTACAATTCCCAGACCCTAAGAAGCCAAGAAGGGTCCAAGGGAGGATACTTGAATCTCACTCAGAAGAGGAAATAAAATAGACATCTGAAGTAGATGGAGGGAGGGGACTGGGTAGAGGAGAGGGTGGGGAAGGTATTAGCGGTGGAGAGCTGGGGTGGGGGACTGAGAGAGAGAATGGAAAGCAATGGGGGGGGGTAACTCTGGGACAGGGAAGGCTCCTGGAAATCTTATGGAGGTGACCCTAGCTGCGAATCCTAGCAGCAGGGAAGGAGGGTTGGTAAGGAGCCTGAAGTTACCACCTTCTGTAGCCAGGTGGGATTTCCAGTAAGAGGCAGGGAGACAACAACCCACCCGTAAAACCTTTGACCCCAAATTTGTCTTGCCTACAAGAAGTGTAGGGATTAAGATGGAGCAGAGATGGAGGGAATGGCAATTCAATGACTGGCCCAATCTGAGACTCATTTTGAATTTTTAACCTGTAGAGCTGTAAGCATTTCTCGTGCTTATAAATTACACGGTCTATAGTGTTTTCATTACAGCAGCCATACGAACAATTTTCTTTTCTCTTTCACATGGTCCTTATGTTGGAGATACAGGTTAGGCCTAGTGTTGGTATACCAATTCCAAGCTAGAATGGGGCCAGGGGAGCTGGGAGGTGTTCTTGTGGTCAATTCCAATGATATCTTGTCATCTCTGTCTGACCCGAAGGGACAGGCTTGGGAAGGAACATTAGCCTCAGATTCCGCTTAGAAAAACCAGTAAGAACACCTGTAGAAATTACAGGTCAAGATTGCCACTATCTCTTGCCTCTACTTTAAAAATAAATCACAGAATCATGTAATTTTGTGACCATGAGTAGTATGGACTCATTCTAAAATAATAATAATAATAATACCTGGGCTTTTTTTCTATGCAAGAGTCATGTTCTAAAACTATAGTTACTGAAAAGAAATTTTACAAGCAAGTTACCAAATAAATGCTTCTTTCTATGTGATTTTTAAAAATAAAAATAGCAACACTCCCCAATCTCCCTACAATACTAATTAGTCCTTTCTTAAATCTCATAAGTGGTTAGTCAACTTCATTTTAGAAAAAGCCAGCTGTTTTGTGGAACGCTCCTGGGAAGAAAAAGGCAGGGAATAAGTTTAGTCTACCAAGCTGTTTCCTCAGAGGCTCCCAACGAGACAGCAAGCTTCTCAGTGATGCAGCTAACGTAGAATTTTCTTTAGACATAGCTGAAGCTCTAATCAGCCAGATCCTGCTGTGGAAGCAAATTGGTTCCAAATATAAGGTTGGCATTTTGCAGAGTGCATTAACTCCTTAAAGTCAGCTGACCACAAAATAAATATCCAGAAACAGCCACTAATGCATGTATTGAATGAAATAGAGTGCAAGGGAAAGATGGCAGGTCATAGTGGTCACTTGGGAATGTCTAATTGGTCTCCCAAGTGGCATTTGTTGTTGTTGCTGCTGTTGTTTTGTTGTTGTTGTTTTATTTTACATGTAAAGAGTTTCCAGATGACTATAAACAGCCCTTTATGTCAGTAAAAGATCTTTAACCTGCTTCCACCTGGAGTTCCTCCTTTGACGATCAATTCAACTGATTGTTCAATATTTGAACTTTGGTCTGGCTTTCCTCATTAAGAAATGTTCAGGCATTTTCCATTGTAAGGCTGGATAATGAAAATGAGGTTCAGAAAGGCAATTCCCTGTGAGATCAAGTCTGCTTCACTGGGTTCTTTCACCTTTCATTGGCCATGAATAACAGTGTTTATGCACACTGATCCTAGGATTTGAGACAGGCATGGATCCCAGCCTTTGTGTATTTGTTTAAAAAAAAAGGCAGGAAATTTAAAAATGATACATTTAGTTTAATTTCAGAAATATTTCCACTGGTAAGGAGCTCAAGTAAGACTCTTGATGCAATTTATATTAAACTCCAAGACAATTAGAAACAACCTAAATGTCCAACAGTGAGTCAATGGATGAGTCACCTTTGGCAGGACAATATAATGAGCTATAATATTAGCATTCAGATAAAATTTATGAAGAATTCTTATAGTTTGGAACTATGTGATCACATTCATCTCTGTCCTTCAGATCCTAGTACTTCTACAATATTACTTATAGTTACTCATTGTGGTGGTTTGAATAGTAATACCCCATAGGCTCATAGATTTGAATGCTTGGTCATTAGGGAGTGGTACTACTTGAGAGAGATTAGGAGGTGTGGCCTTGTTGAAGAGACTGTCACTGTGGGTGTGCTTTGGGGCTTCAAATGGTCAAGGCAGGCCCAGTCTCTCTCTCTCTCTCTCTCTCTCTCTTTCTTCCCCTCTTCCTGTCTCTCTCTCTCCCTCTCTACTGTCTCTCAATCTGGATGTAGAACTCTCAGCTACTCTCCAGCACTGTGTCTGCCTGAGTGACCCCATGCTCCCCACCATGACAACCACAGACTAAACCTCTGAACCTGTAAGCAAACCCCAATCACATGCTTTCCTTTGAAAGAGTTGCCATAATCATGGTACTTCTCCACAGCAATAGAACATTGAGTTATACCCTCATAAAATGTACATTACAATATGTACTAATAAAAAAGGATTATGTAGGTTTTCATATTGAAAGTACCTTAAGATCCTCAAAGTGCTGCATTATTTCTCTGATTCTCCACATAACAGTTAGTTGTTTAAAATGTTCCCTCAAGCTGACATTCAGAATTTCTTCACTGTATCAGGCTTTTCTCCTTCACCTCTCACTCACACCAGATTCAACTACATAAATTTACAAAGCTCAGTGCAAATGGACAATGCATGACTAGTGTTTTTAAAAGCAAGCAAAAAAAAAAAAAAAAGAAAGAAAGAAAGAAAAAAGGTGCCGTTAAATGTAATAACATACATACATTTTCTTTTTTTAAATACATTATTACTTAGGTTAGGAATAATAGTGATAATTCAAACATTGTTCTGTGATAGACTTCTCCTGGGGAGATACAACACACTCATCTACTCATCCCAAATAAGAGGGCTATGACAGACCAAAGTCAGGATACCAGTGTTATTGGGGTTAGTTACAGGAATATGGGTGAGGGTTTACTTGCAAGAGCAGAAAGAACCACCAAAGCCTACCACAGCATAAGGAACAGCTCACCAAAACTGAAAATGTCATGGAGCACACCACACAGCCTGCAGGCAGCTCAGTAGGTTGGAAGTATCCTTTCTAGGTGGCTCAGATGGTCTGAGCCTCTTCCAAGCATCTCAAGCTGACCAAACAATCTCAGTCGACCCTCAGCAGTTTTTACCGCTTACTATGGGGGATGGAGGGGCTTAGTGAATCTAGTCTGTTTCAGGGACTTCCTGGAGGTATTTTGATTTTATTTAATAAAAATATTTTAATTTATTTATTAATTGAATTAATCCAGGTTTATTTAATAAAATAAACAGCAACATTTTATTACTACACTGCGTTAGTTTTAAGGCTTTTTTGAGCCAGAAGTGATGGCTCACATCTAATATCCCAGCACTCAGCCTGCCTGAGCTACAGAATGAGACTGTTTCTCAAACAAAAACGTCTGACTCATCTTCCTATAAATTCACTTTTTAAGTTATTGAAATTTCTACTTTTTGGAGCTTCATTTTTAATTAAGATGACTGGAAAGAATGTCATTTGCTCCTTTTACATGCATAATTGCAAGCTATTTTTAAACAACTCGGTTCTGAAGTGAATCTTTCTGCTGACTTAACTTTTATTGACACTGTTGACTGTTATTAAGAGTATTTCTTGGTCATAAAAACACTGAGATGAGTTAATGATAAACCATTGTGACATGGTTTCACAGGTGAAGCCACTTACAGCCATGCTTGATCCTTCAAACCCACATGGTGGGAGAGGAGAACTGATTTCTGTGAGCTATCCTCTGACCTCCACACACGTCACGGCACATGTACAACCAGTCTCCATAACTGTGACGGGGCTAGTGAGATGGCCTCCGATGAGCCTGATAACCTGAGTTCAATCCGTGAGACTCATGTGTTGGAAAGAGAAGCCCAACTCCCACTAGAGTGTACACAAACAGACACACAAATAAGTGAAAAATTTAAAAACCTTGTATTAAACGTGTAAATTAAGAGTTGGGGTTTATGTTTTAGTTAGTTTGTTTGTTTCATTTTGTTTGTGCACCAGGAAGTCTGAAGTATTTTCTTACAGCAGCCTGAGGAGCTAAAATAATCTGTATCTTATTTGTTGATAACTCCCTTTTCTTAAAACTCCCTCCCTTAAATTCTGAGATTCCATCCCCTTGTGATTTTCATTTCACCAGCTCTTAGTCAGAGTTTCTATTGCTGTGATGGAATGCCCCAATCAAAAGTAGCTTGGAGAGGGAAGGGTATATTTTATCTTAGAGCCTGCAGCTCATCAGTGAGGGAAGTCAAGGCAGGGACTCAAGCAAAGCAGGAACTGGTGGCAGGAATTGAAGCAGAAGCCATGGAGAGATGCATGTTGCTCACTGGCTTGCTCAGCCTTCTTTCTTACATCACCAAGGTCCATAGTAAACTGGGGCCTTGTGCATCAATCATCAATGAAGAAAATGTCCCATAGGCCTTGCCCACAGGCTAATGCGGTGGGGTAATTTTCCCAATTGAGGTTCCCTCTTCACACACACACACGTAATAAAAGATTAAAGTCTAAGAAATCACAGCATGTGTAACTATAGAAAAAAAAAATAAAAGGATCAAAAGAAAAATCCAAAAACCAAAAGGTAGAAAGGAGAATCACTACCCAACTCTCACCTGTGTGGTGAAAACAGATAGAATCACGACATAGCACCAGCGGCAGCTTGTCAGAATCCAGGTATCCAGGTACGTCGGGTGAGTGGATCAGCGAAGGTCTGTGGGAGCTTCCATTCTGCAGCCAAACATACATAATGATAATTAGCTAAGAGCAAAAATCAAGAAGTTGACCATTTTAGGGATATGAAAATCCAGTCGCCAGGACAGGGGAGAGAGTGACTAAAGGAGGGGAGAAAATGCCATGGCCGCTAAAGGGGAACTACAGCATCCTCCAACCCAGTGAACTTAAATTTAAAACAAAATGTGTTAGATTCGATTTTTTCCCCCTCCAGCCATCCTTGAGAAGAAGAGAAAGGTTTTTATCTATATCACGTAGGGGTCTGCCTAGTGAGCATGGAGAGTCTTACGGGTGATCAGCTGTTGGTGCAAGATAAGGCGAGGATCCACAGAGCTGAATCGAGAAATGTGAGCAGGTTGCAGGGGTAGAGCTCAGGACTCTTGGCTTTAGGTACTAGACGGAGTACTAGAGAGATGGAGGTGGCAGTCTGAGAGCCCAGGGCTTGCAAATGAGCTTATGAGTGGGGATGTGCATGACAAGGTTTAAGGTCTCCAGAGAGTCCGCAGAGGCGATGACTGTTGAAGAGAGGAGGATGCAAGGCCGGCAGACCGGAACACCGACACGCACCCTGGAATCACGGCATTTCATGCCCAGGACACATTTTGGAAAGATCCTGATCCGGATCTAAGCGTGCGGGTAACATCATTCTCCCACTTTTCACGGTGACAGTTTCACACGTCCTTCTTTCTTCACGCCCTCTTCACAGTCTCTCCCTTCGCTCTCTGCAGATGTCTTGCTTCTTGGTGAGAAGTAGAGTTCCCCTAAGAAAATGACATCAGTTGAATTCGGAACCCACACGCGCTCACAAGCTCTAGCTCCCCACCCTCTGAAATCCATGCCACATTCTCTACCTTCCCTTCTGCTTAGAAAGAAGGACCTTTGCCTTGCCTGGTGCTCCTGGTCTCAAGTCTTGGATCACTTCTTTCCTTAGCTATCCTTACTGTGGTTGAGATTTTGCCCAGCTCCCTGGCAAGAGCTAGAGGTTGCCAAAGTTAACAGTCTATCTCTCCCACCTGGACTACTGAGGGAGGGTAACAGGTCGTGTGTGCTGGGATCATGCCCGGGACCTGACGCATGCTAAGAACTTGTTCTGCCATTGAGCTATATCCTCATCCCCACAGTTAATTAACGAGTCCCCCAGCTTCCATCTTGGCTCTTCCTGGATGCTTTCCCGCAGATATACACTCTCTCTCAGCCACAGTGACTGTTTTCAAAATAGATGCAACTCTTTGTAGATCGATGGTAGCACAATGAAACTGTAACGTCGAACGCACGTACGCACATGTGCGTGTTTATTCTCATTTCCTGCTTCTGGGGACTCCCATCCCATTCAGTGTCTGTGCATGTTATCATCATTTACAAGGCCTACAGGCCCTGACATTGATTCCCCCACCCCTCCCTTGGAGCTTATCTCCTTGTGAAGGTCCTTCAACACAACGTTACCTCACACCAGCCTGCTCGCTGCTCCCCTCATCCCAGGAACTTTTCCTCGTCCTGCTCTGCTCATAGCTCTTTTCTCTCAGACCTTCTAGGTTTTGCTCTCTCTTTTTTTTTTTAATTTTTTTATTAATTATTTTGTATCCCCCCATAAGCCCCTCCCTCCTCCCCTCCCGATCCCACCCTCCCTCCCCTTTCTGCATGCATGCCCCTCCCCAAGTCCACTGATAGGGGAGGTTCTCCTCTCCTTTCTGATCTTAGTCTGTCAGTTCACATCAAAAGTGGCTGCATTGTGCTCTACTGTGGCCTGGTAAGGCTGCTCCCCCCTCAGGGGGAGGTGATCAAAGAGCAGGCCAGTCAGATTATGTCAGAGGCAGTCCCTCTTCACATTACTATGTAACCCACTTGGACACTGAACTGCCCTGGGCTACAACTGCGCAGGGATTCTAGGTTATCTCCATGAATAGTCCTTGGTTGGAGTATGAGTCTCTGGGAAGTTCCCTGTGTTCAATTTTTCTTGTTCTGTTGCTCTCCTTGTGGAGACCCTGTCCTCTCCAGCTCTTACTATTTCCCACTTCTTACATAAAATTCCATTCACTCTGCCCAACAGTTGGCCATCAGGATCAGCATCTGCTTTGATAGTCTGCAGGGCAGAGGCTTTCAGAGGCCCTCTGTGGTAGGTTCCTAGTTTGTTTCCTGTTTTCTTCTTCTGGCTTTCAGAAGCCCTCTGTAGAAGGTTCCTAGGTTGTTTCCTGTTTTCTTCTTCTTCTGATGTCCATCCTCTTTGCCTTTCAGGATGGGGATTGACCATTTTAGTTAGGGTCCTCTCTCTTGCTTAGTTTCTTTACATGCACAGATTTTAGTGGGTTTGTCCTATGTTGTATGTCTATATGAGTGAGTATATTCCGTGTGTTTCTTTTTGCTTCTGGGACAACTCACTCAGGATGATCCTTTCCAGGTCCCACCATTTACCTGCAAATTTCATGATTTCCTTATTTTTCATTGCTGAGTAATATTCCATTGTATAGTTTAATCCACTTTCAGTCACGTCGGAGGTGACATTTCCCAAAATAAAGTCCACAACACTGCAGAGTCTCCCTACTCTTTATTGTTTGCCACAACATCGGGTGTTTTCCCATTCAACTTTGTTTTGTATGTGTACATTACATGCTTGTTTGTTGTGATCTCACCATATTTTGTAGTTTGTATTTTGTTGCTGATGTTCTCTTGGATAGTTCTGGGTCATGACCTTGATTTGCTACCACTCAAGAGACTATATAGACTTTCTCTTGCCCAATATGGCCATAGAGATGTTCCAGGACTGGCTCAGTGGTTAAGAGCACTTGTCCTTGCAGAGGATCTGGGTTCAGTTCCCAGAACCTACATGATAGCTCACAACTATCCAGACCCCAGTTCCTGGGATCCAGTACCTTTTTCTGACCTTTGCAGGCACCCAGTTCACACATACACAGAGGCATGCAAAATACTCATACAAATAAATAAATCAAAATAAGAAAGATGAATCATAGACACTAAACTCTACCTTTCCACCTTGAAGATAGATGGCCATACCTTTTCTGAGCCTTTGCCAAAACAATTCCGTTGTTAGGCTGAAGATGAGAAAGTTTCTGGTTCAGTTGTGGGGTTTTGCAGAGCAGAAGGAAAGGAGAGAGAGAAGAAGGAGAAGAACAAGAAGAACAAGAAGAAGAAGAAAAAGTAAAACAAGAACAAGAAGAGCAAGAACAAGAAGAAGAACAAGAACAAAAATTACTGAATTACCCTTGCCATTCCAGATGGTCCTACACCCCATTCTAAAGGAAGGAACATTGCACAGAGGCCAAGAAGAATGCTGAAACAGGTCTCACTGAGGTTCCCAAGCTGTTAGCAATATGCTAGAGCTGCCTTAACTCACGCCCTTCTTTTGCAATTGCATCAGAACAGAGTTGTCCACAATTCCGTCATGCCTGTCCACTGAGCTCCTCATAAAAGCCAGCTTAGCACAGGGGAGTGGCGCATACCTTCCCATGCATGTCACCCTGTGCCCATCCTCGTAGACACCCATTATAATGACCCAGGACACAGACATTCCTATGAGCCTAGTTGGATTTTCGGTTTCTCTGATAAAACACTGACCAAACTCGAGTTGGAGAGAAAGGGTTTTGGTTTTTGTTTGTTTTTGGTTTATTGTCGGTGTCTGTTTGTTTGTGGCTTAAACTTTGCAGCCCACCATCAAGGGCAACCAAAGCAGTTAGTCAAGGCTGGAGGCAGGAACTGAAGGAGAAACCCTGGAGGAATGACGCACACTGGGTGGCCTCCTAACTTTTATCTATCTACCTTTCACATACAGGCCAGGTTCACGGCTTAGGGATGGAACCACTCACAGTGAGCTGAGCCCCCTCCCCCCTTTTTTTTATTCATTAAGGCAACTAAGACAAATGCTTCAAGAGCAGCTCTCCACTCAGGTGATCCTAATTGGTAAGCTGAGCTTTAAAGCAACCATGACAACAATCAAACTAAATGAGAGGGTTGTGGGAATACCAACGTACAGTATAGTTGGTAAGACAGAAACACAAGCAAAAAAACGTAAGGCTTGTGGCTGGCAACTGAGGTGTGTGTGCGGGCTTGGGGCCTGACACTGTTTCCAACTAGCTGTTGTCAGAACTGAGTAGGATTTTTATAGCTGGTGTCCATGGCAGAATTGCTTGCTTTCTGGGGAAGGAACCCTTTTCCTTTGAGCTCACAGAAGTCTTCCTTGTTGGTTACTGTAAGAGCAGAGGACAGCATGCAGTTCCCCAACCCGTTTATTTATCCCCACCGTAGAGTATAAACCCCAGCAGCACACAGAATGCGCTTTCTTTGCTACATCGGACCCATTTCTCTGTTATAAATAGTTGCTAGATAACAGTTATTAAAAACTGGGCATGGTGGCACCCTGTAATCCCAGCATTCAGTGGGTGGAGACAGGACGATCAGAAGCTTGAGGTTGGGTTTCAGATCTGAAGAACCCACATAAGTGCTAGGTAGGTATGTCAGCCAGCCTGCAATGCCAGCCTCAGAAGGACAAGGATCCCCAGAGCAAGCTGTCAACAGCAAGACTAGCCAAGCCATAGCATATGCTGAAATATCATATCACGTGTAACATGTCATAACCAAAAGACCTTGCCTCTATGAATTAGCTGGAAGGAGATGAATTTGATATCAACCTCAGATTTTACATACTTGCATTTACATAAGTGCAGCACACACAAAACACTTACACGCACTACACACATAAAAATAGAAAAAGAAAAAGCAGTTATTGAACAAATTGCTGGTTATTAAATATTTATTGAGAAAATGCCTGAACGGAGAAGACACACAGAAAAGCTTTGGTCTTCAAAGCTGGCAGGACACTCATTGACTGAGCCTCAGACGGAGTTACTCTGAGATAAAATGAAATTAAATAAATGAGGACAGTTCATAATCTTGTCTAAGAACAGACAAGGGTGGGCTGTCTTGTAGCCTCCTGGCACAGTGCTTTATTGGCAAGCATGAGTCCCTTGGTTTTATCACTCCCAATGTAAAGGAAGAAGACAGAAGAAGAAGAAGAGAGGAGGAAAAAGGAAGATGGGGAAGAGGAGGAAGGAAGGAGAAGCAAGAGAGAAAAGGAGCAGGAGGAGCAAGAGGAAGAAGAAGAAGGCAGATGTGGAGAGGACAAAAACAGGGTTAATGTACTATCCCTAAAATACCAAACACTTGTCTTGAATATGATAACAGTTTTTTTTTCAACCTACAACTTTCTCCTTGCTCTAGCCTGTCCTTCCTTTGAACAAAACTGATATAGATACCCAATTACAGAACTGCCCTGCTTTTTTATAGCAGCCAGCAATAACCAAAACCCAAATCTCTACTTTATTCAGCTCTCTCTTAGAACATCCAAGCAAGGTGCAAATTCTTCTACACATTCTTAGTAACTCCCTTGTACTTAGAGACCTCATGATTTCCTTCATAGGACTGAGTAACACACCCACCCTGGCTATGGATCTTGGTGGTGTTGGGTGGAGAGCATCATTAGCATAGTGAATGCACCAACTGACCTTTGAATTGGAATTAAGGATGATCCTTTCTATATAGGTTTCTGCACTTCTGTATTTTCCAAGGTTTCTATAAAAATCAATAATTAATTTGGAATTTGAATATTAACATATATTTAAGCCAGCTGTGGGCAGTGTGCACCTGTAATTCCAGTACTGAGGAGGGAAAGGCAAGGGGGATTAGCAGTTCAAGGCATAGCCTTGACTACATAGCAAATTCAAGACCAGCTTAGACCACATTAGACCCTGTCTCAAAAAAACAAACAAAAAGAATATTAATATATATTTAATTTCAGAATTATATTAAAAAATTAAATACTATATAAGTTAAGAAATATGAGGCCTGGTTTCAAAGTCAACAATGACATTTTGTAGCTGAGTACACGTACACAAATTACTTTGCTGTTTTGAATCACACTGCTAAAAGGTAAAAGGACATTTTTGAGACCAATTGCAACTTTAAGAGCTTTAATTAAGACTAGGTCATAATATAAATGTGTCAATTTTATTATATCATGCCATAGTCTTTTTTTCAGAGTGTTGTACACTCCCAATAATCCTGGGAAAGTTTTCATTTGTTCCACAACCACGTCTTGAATCTAACAACTTTCCCATTTTATGTCTTGTAATCTGATAGCTTACTGTACCTTTAATTTGTATGTATTTAATTCATTCATGTTTTCAGTTCCTTCCCTTTCTAGGACCTTTGCCTATTTTCTACCGGGCTGACTTTTTGTCATTGTCACAAACATTTTTTATTAAACGTACTATTCTGATGATTGAAAAAGAGCTTTGATTAAACTTCTTTCAAAGTAATGTACTTAACCTGACATAATAATATTCAGAAATGGACAGGAAGTTGCATGTTAAAATTCTATGTATGCCATTTTTCCCTACTTACTTTTTTTCCATGGTGCTGGACAGATTATTTTGAAACCTTTACCTCTTCATCCTTATGAATAAATTGTGAATTGTGACATTTCCCTTAACAGAGATTTCCTTGGAACCACTTCGTAAATCGATGTGTCAAGATCAAGACTATTTAGCCTGCTTCTGTCCAAAGCCTTTAGCATGGAAGCCAGTTAGTATATGTATTTGTTACTTTTCTCATTGAGGAAATTCCTGACAAATGCAACTTCAGGAAGAGACGGGTTTATTCTGGCTCACAGTTTAAAGGTACAAGCCTATCATGGCAGAGGTGTCATGGCAGCAGGGGCTTGAGGCAGCCGGTCATACTGCATCCACAGTCAGGAAGCAGGGAGAGAGGCAGGCTTGTTGTTCAGTACAGGAGTTCATCCACCAGTGGTACCACCCACAATCATGACGGAAAGAAAGAAAGAGAAAATACAACATAAGCAATTAGTATTATTGGAATGAGTTATGGGAGAGTAAGGAAGCAGGATGAAGGGTGCCACTTGGAGGTAAGGTAAAAAAAAATAATTCTTAGGGGCTGGAGAGATGGCTCAGTGGTAAAGAGCACTTGCTGCTCTTGTAAAGGACCCAGGTTCAATTCCCAGGACTCATGTAGTGGCTCACAATCATTTGTAAACCCCCATGCCAGGGGATCTGATGCCTTCTTCAGACCTCTGCAGGCACCAGGCATGCATATGGCGCTCATACATGCATTCAGGAAAAACACACATAAAATAAAATCAATAACTATTTTGCTTTTAATTTTAAAGAGAAACTCTTAGAATAACATATTCCAAATCCTAGCCTAATACACAGATTTGTTGTTGTTATTGCTACGCTGAGTTCTACAATATGGTAGCTGCCGTCTCTCTATGATCATTTGCTTTTAAATTGTTATCATTTAAAGTTAACTTAGTTTCAGGACCACACTGCTCACATTTCAAAGGCTTTTGCCCCTGTGCTTAGTGGCTTCTATATTATCCAGGCAGATCTAGCACACAGTCTTCTCTACACAGGGTTCTAGGTGTCTCTGGAGGATCCCAACAGCTGCCTACAAGAGTTCGTAGGAAACAGCTGAAAAGAAAAAAAATCTCTCTGCAGAGAGGTAAAAGAAGTAACAGAAATAATATTTTGTAATTTATTATTAAACGTGTCTCATACAACTGCTAAACTGGACATAAAATATAAAAGATGAAAATGGAAATCTTTGGCATAAAATGGCAATGAAATCGCTAACTGAAAATAGCCCAACAATCAAGTGCTCATTTCAGTAAATGACTTTAAAACTCTACTTGGGTTAGTGTCTGTGCTGAATTACTAAGCAACACTTCTCTACCGTATTTGTACCTCTACAATAGTCCATGTTTTAGTTCGTCTTTGGGGAACTCTCTTTTGGATGTGCTGTCTGTAAACTGCACAGGAACACACATGTAATGCTCTGCTCCTGCACCTGAATGAGGCTCCAGCAATCACTGGGCTAGCTCTGCTCCATCGCAGTCTTTACCTCACTGGGGGTAACATCACCTTTCTCCTGGAAGCTCATGTGGAAAGGGTTTTCCCAATCATACACTATGTTTTCCAGACTTACATTTCAATACATCTCTGTCACTTGTATTTTAGAAATAAAGATGTTTTAAGTGTTCAAAAATAAAATTAAAGGTGTAAGAAAGTGAGGATGATGGAGAAATATTAACTGGATAGAACTAGGCATGTGATGGCTAATTTTGTCAATTTGAAAGAACCTAAAATTAGCTAGGAGAAATGAGGGGAACTTCCGGGAATGCCAGGAACTTCCAGGAGCATCTAGATGAGGTTAGCTTTGGTGTATGCTTGTGGGGATTCTCTCTATTGGATTAACGGAGATGAAAAACCCACTATTTCAGAACCAATCAACATATTGAAATTACAAAAGAAAGGTGATCTAATTTAAGCAGGCTTTCAACACAGCACTTTATATACTTTGAATGGAAGGAAAAAAATTTTGAGAACTATCAACAAATCATAAATTCTATAGTCAGTTCATTTCTTTATTTTTCTCCTTTTTCTGTAGGGACCTCTGCATCCACCAAGGCCCGCACAGTAACAATCCAAGGGAGGTAAGACGGTTTGGTTCAAGACAACTCAGTAGCTGGTGTTGGTTCAAACTTGGAGAGCCTGACTTCAGGTAGTTTATTTTAGGCATATTTAAGTATAGAACAATTTGAAAAGAAAGTTTCCTGGTGTAGCACAATACCATATGCACAAGAAGGTATAATTACATCAAAACTTTTCTTAAAAGTATATGTCACTTCTTCCATGAAGATGGGTTCTAGAAATAGGCTACATGTCTTATCTTAATGGCGGTGGCAGGAGGGGTCCTCTGGTGGGGTCTTGAAACAAAGGTCACCTAGACTACTGGCCACCTCCAGTTCTGCTTGTGGGAGCTTGAGGAAGGTAGGGATGGCCTGGTCTTACCGATGGTGATGGTACAGGGGTCACTTAGCTTTTTAGCCACTCCCATCCCCAGATTTCCAGGTAGAAAACAGGTTGTACTTTTCTCTTCTGTTGAAGAGATAGCCTTGCATATTTAACATTCCTGGTTTCTCTAGGGTTTATGTGAGAGCACAAGGACCTTTGTGCTCCCATGATCCCCTCTCTTCTAAATTTTTAAAAGAAGAGATCGTGGTTGTAATAGAGGCCAAGCCTGAATGCATTGCCTCTACGGCGAGTCTAATTAATATAAGCAAGTATACAAGGATTATAAGAATAACTAACTGTAGGCACTAGTTTTTTAAACCCTATTTAAGGTTCCTGAAGAATCTACCTCCTTTCCGACTCCCCAACCCTAGGCAGGAGACAAAGAAGGTTAGAAGGGGAAGGGGACGTAGATCTCTTTACTCCTTCTGGCTGGGTAGGGTTGGCAGGTTCTTTTGGCGCAATACCAATCTCAGTTGTCAGGATATCCAGCAGTCCAGGTAACCAGCAAACTCAGCAAGAAGTCTTCTGTCCATTTCCTCCAAGCCACCACTCTTTCTCTCTCTGGGCTCTTGTATTTATACACCTCAGAGTCCTCAGAATTCAACTAACTCCAGCTGGCAAAGACCACGTCCCTGCACAAGGCAATTATCAGCTGTGGGCAAAGTAAAGGGCAAACTAAAATCCCTCACTTGGAATAAAAACAAAAACATATTTACATAACATAACTGAAACTAAAACTTCCATTACAGCTAAGCGAGGGCCAAGGAAAGGGGGAAGCCATCTTAACCATGATGGCCATTCAAAGGTCACTTGAGAGATTTTGTCTGTCCTTTATGCAAATTAATTTGACCCGTCAAAAGTATGAGAAAAATCTGACACATTAAAGCAACTATGCCAGAAAATTGTTGACAACCAAGATCAGCTCTGAGTGAAAACTAATTTATAGTAGCTTTACTTTGTAAAACTGTGGTCCTCAATTCCCCCATCTCTTGATTAATTTCTGCTAATATTTTTGCTGTAATGTTAGTGCTTTTACTAATCATATAGGTCACCTTAGAGACTTCCCTTCATATTCCAGTAACCATTCCTGGGATTGGCAATAAAAAGGCCTAAAAGCAATCTTTATAATATGGCAAAATACCATGCTGTTTCCTAGTACAGGTGTGATTCATTTCCCCTGACAAGAGAGCATTCGGATTCTGTATTGACAAGCTGAGAGTTAACATGGAATATAGTCAGTCAACGTACCATCACCATTTTGGGGGTTAGTATAGTGTCCTTGATGTTTCCCCAAAGTCAGCTTGATGAGTTAGAGTATCCCTGGCTCTGTCCCCAAGTCATCAGCTTACTCCTGGGGCCTCTTCTCTCGATGGGTTTGCTGTCTACCTTCAGGTGTTTCTTTTGGCTGGTGCTCTCCAGGATGCTGTCTGGGTCGAAGGCATCAGAGCAGGAGCCATCCGGGATTTTGTTCATTTTCTGGAAAGACAAAAGCAAATAGCCTCACCTTGATGTAAGAAGAACATCAGGCTCTTTTCACTGTAGTTCCTAGATCTCTTCATCCACCATATACTTTAAATTCTGTCTCCTTTCGGGCAAAATGCTTTGGGGCAACAGAAAAAGCATTATTCTTTAGAGCGAAAGAAAAAAATAAAGCTAGCATAGCTAAATGCAACACTGACTGTGGGAATTTTGATGGGTATATATACTCCATTTTGTGTTTAAAATTTGTCATTTAAGTATTTGATGGTGTTTCACAATAGCTTAATTTTATGGATAGTGGGGCATTTTAGTAATGTTATTAATATTTCATAAATTCTAAAATTCTTTAAAGCATTTGTTAGCATAAGCAGGATTATTAGTTTTTAGTTGTAATGGGAGTCCTTAAAAGATCCTGCAAAAATTGCTACTTGAGAAAGTCAAATTTCCAACAGGACACATGGTACTTTTCTGGAGCCCCTTGGGTTGTGTGCTGACTAGTTAGACCCTCAGTGCACTCCAGCACATATGTCTACATACCTGACAGCAGAGAAGGCCACAGACAGCCCTGGCTCCAGATCCAGATGTCAGCTGAGAGGAGAATCGCTCACTAATTACACACTAGAAGCTTGGAATAAAAACAATGCCTCTACCAGCGGATGGTACCTCGTGGACCTCCTCTGGCTTTCGTTGAATTGTTTATCAGACTGAGAGCAAGCACAATGCTAAGAAACAAACAAAACCCACCTAGTTAACACCGGCCTTTAGCTTTTAAAGATGTAAACTTAAGGCTGTAAGACTTGGGATCTTTGAAATTCAGGACAATTTAAATTTTGAGCTCAACAAGACTCTCCTGCCAGGTAGCAGGATATTCAGAAGTACCCAAGAAATAATCTTGGAGGAAATCTTGAAGGAGAGAAAAACTGGATTTTTCTATGCAAGTATGAGAAAATCCATATCCAGATGATATTATAAAAGAAAAACACATGTGACCAATATCAAAGTATAACTGTTTCATGGAGGAAGAACTTACTGGAAGGCTCTGATGTAACAGATTTTCAAGCGGTACCAAAATTTCAGGTGAAAGTTTCAAAATAGTCTAACTTCTATTGATTGCATTTCTAGTTCCCCCCAACAAGGCTATTTAAGAAATGTGTAATTATGCTTGAATTCCTTTGCCACTATTTTATCCAAAAGAAATATTTGAAAAATTTTCTGGATTCCAATTTACTCTTATTTTTCCTTCTTAAATCCATCCTAAGCTTGTTTACAAAGTTATTTTTACATGTTATGTTGTACAATTTTTTGTTTGTTTCTTTTCTGTTTTGTTTTTGTTTTTTGAAACAGTGTTTCTCTGTGTAGCCTTGACTATCCTGGAGCTCACTATGTAGATTAGGTTTGTGGTTCTCCTCTTCCTTGAGGAGAGCCATTTGGGGCCTGTGTCAAAGGCCACATATCAGACATGGTTAGAGGCATCCATGCCTAAAGACACTCTCCAGATGAGGTCAGGCAGAGAGCAGGAGGCCCTGCTGGGGAGAGGGAGTCTTCCATCGTCTAGTGTTGAGCTCAGAATGGCCATCTGGACTGGGAGGACTGCAACCTCAAACAGCAGGCTCCCTTCAACCCAGGCTGGCCTCGAACTCACAGAGATCCACCTGCCTCTGCTTCCCAAGTGCTGGGATTATAGGTGTGTAGCCCCATAAAAGTACAAATCTTAAAAAAGAAAACAAAAAATTACAATTGAGACGTAAAGTAAATAACTAAATAAAAAAATGAAACACACACACATATATATAAAATAATTCAATTGGTGTTTGGGCTCTCACTGCCTCAAAGGCCTGAAATTACAAACCCTCCATTTTTTATGTAAAGGACAAGATAACAATTTCTTATCTTGCTAATACTGCACGTACTCCATTGGATGGATGCGAAATTGGACCAGGCGTCAGCAGGAACAGCTCCTACAGTCTCAGTAACAGACACGTCACTGGGCCAACCCTTTGGAATAGCTTCCTACCAATAACAGAGGCAGCTTCTCTTGCTTCCCTCTTCACAGGCCCTTCCTGCTTGTGTTCTCTGAAACTGAGCACCAGCAGTTCATTATTAAGGCCATTTGTTTTTAAAACAAGGAAACTCAGCTGAAGAACACTTAACCCTTCTTTCTTTTTTATTATAATTTTTAATTTTTTTTCACAATTTATTTATTATGTATCCCAATTGAAGCCCCTCCCTCAACTCTTCCCAGTCCCACCCTCCCTCCCTTTCTCTATCCCTTTCCCCTAGTCCCCTGAAAGGGGGAGTTCTCTTCCTCTGCCATCTGCCCATAGCTTGTTAAGTCTGGATTCTCTTCTCTGTGGCCTGGTAAGGCCACATCGCCGGGGGCAAGTGATCAAAGAGCAGGCAACTGAATTAATGACTAAACCCTTCTTTCATTTGTGTCTCTGGGCTACCCATGGCATGTCCTATCCTTCCCAACTTCCTTGAGGGCCCCATTCCAAATATTTCCTTCCGTTATACTCTTTTCACATTTACAAGCCTTTTGCAATACTCCTTTTCTCTCAAGTTAGGCCAGTTCCCATTCTCAGGGCATCGCTATCCTTCATGTGTTAATTTATATACGAGGGCAGTTAAAATAGCCAATGTCTGAGAATTATCTAATAGAAGCTGATTGATTACAGCAAGTTTAGACTGCTGTAACCACGAGTGGGCACAACCTTTTTTTGTGAAGCATGTGGAATTTTATTTAAAACTTACATTCCTTTTCCTATTGAAGAGCGATCTGAAAAAATACTAGAGGCTACCTCTATAGGATTTTTATATGTAATTTTAGATGATACCGATGAAGTATCTTTAGAAAAATCTTTTTTTTTTTTAATTTTTTTCCCTTTTTTTAAATTTTTCATCAATTACACTTGTAGAAAAATCTTTAAAAAGGATATTTTAAATAGCGATTATCTGTAGACCCTGAGTAACATGCTAATGCAATCTGCCAGTTATTATCAGTGCAGAACAAATAACCTGCCTGCATTTTATGTTGTGGCACTATTCTTTCTATAACTTCTTTACCTGTGAGTTGTTTAAGATGTGTTCTTCCTAGCATTATCATGTCTACAGTTTCTTGTAAATGAGGAGGGGCGCTGTGAAGAATATGGCATGCATACGTTTCTATAAGAGCGTTACTTTTTGATATATAATTTCAGTAAGTGACGGGAAAGGAGGGATGAGTGATTGATAAGGAAGTAAGAGATTAGCTCTATGGGCTACAGATTTAGCAGCAGTATTATTTTATAGCTAATAACCTGCTCTGCTTCAGGTGTTATATTTCTTATAGAATTAAACGGAGAGTCTCCAGAAAGCAATTTTAGGGGCGGAGCCAAATCCTTAGCAGTGACAGGCAGATAAATATGTACCTAATTGACATGGCCCGAAATGTCAGATTTTGCTCTTTTAGTTTATTCACCATCAAGCAATCATTTAAGTATTGATTAGATGGTCAGGAGAAGAGAGTGTCATCCATATAATGAATAACCAGTACCTCAGAAAATTTAATCAACACCGGCTTAGGTGCTTTATGTCCTAGTTGCAATTGTTCCTCTATTAGAAGTTGGGCTGAGTTTAATTCTTCCCCAGGAAGGGACCATTGATCAATCTATATTGAGTCATTCCTGCTGTTAAAGAAAACAAACAACACACACACACACACACACACACACACACACCTAAGCTGTGGGCCAGCCCTGGCAGCAGAGCCCCACCCCCTATCCCCTGGAACTCAAGAGCTTTGCCACTCCAAGCCTGGTTTGTGCAGGAAGCCAGAGCGGCCATGAAGTTCACTGGGCCACCCAGCCAAGTCCAGCAGAAAATTCATTCCTTCTCACAACCCCTGCTCCTTTCTGGGAAGGTCCAAGCAATACATTCCTGTGCTCCAGCTTGACAGGGATTTCATTATCCTGCTTTTCATGGGCTCTATTTCTGTCACTTCCTGTGCATTTCCAATGATTAACATCTATGTTATGGTTCCTTGTTCAGGAAACCAAGGATTAAATTTTATAGTCACTGTATAAAGCTGCAGGCCTGTCGCTCTTAGTTTACAGATCTGACCAAGAAAAAAGTAGCTGTCCTCAAGTGGCCCACTTGGATGAGCTGGAGCTGCAGAGAGTGGCCCTTCACTGAACTTCATGCAGAATGATGTTCTCTAAGCTTTACAGTCAGGTGGACAAGAACTGGAAGAACAAGCCTACACAGTTCCTGGGGTATGAAGAAGCTGTGCATGGAGCCATCGAAGCTTTGACTCTCAGGGCAAGGCTAGGAACTCAGAAGCAGGAAGGTCATTACCTTGCTCGAGGAATGCTCTCCAAGCTACTACGTTGCTTCAGTTCTTGCCTCCAGGTTCCTGCATTGGCGTCCCTCAATGATGGATTGTAACTCCCCACGTTGCTTTCCATCATGGTGTTTATCAGAGCATGCTGGGTTGACTTATGTCAACTTGCCACAGGTTGGAGTTCTCTAAAGGAGGGAGCATCAATAGAGAGAATGTCTCCATAAGATCTGGTTGTAGGGCATTTTCTTCATTAGTGATTGATGGCACCCAGACTATTGTGGGTGATGCCATCCCTGGGCTAGTGATCCTGGGTTCTACAAGAAAGCAGGCTGAGCAAGCCAGTTAGCGCCATTCCTCCATGGCCTCTGCATCAGTTCCTGCCTCCAGGTTCCTATCCTGCTTGAGTTCCTGTTCTGACCTCTTTTGATGATGAACTGTGATGTAGAAGCATTAGCTGGATAAGCCCTTTCCTCCCCTGGTGGCTTTGGTCATGGTGTCCCATCACTGCAATAGTAACCTTCACTAAGACACAAAGTATCCAGAAACAAAACTGAAACACCTGCTCTGGCAGGTCCTTCTTCCTGCGCCTCTCTCCACGTTTGTACCTGGCATCCTAACTGCACCTTTCGGATCCTGTCTCAGCTGCAGATAGGACTTCTGAGGAAGTTGTCGCTCCCACTGGAGAGCTGGGAGATGGTAGTTTCAGTGCTTCCTGCTGCCTTATTTACTAAGCACTTGCTTAAGGAGGGGGCAAGAGAGGAAAAGTCTGAGACCAGAGCTCATCCTGTGTTGGTCGGCTCGCTAATGTAACTCAAATGATGATTTGAAATACACACACACACACACACACACACACACACACACAATCAGTGCTCTCTCTGACCCAAAAGGAGCTGGTTTTAGAAAGTTTGGAATCAATTCTAAATGAAATTTACCCAAATTAAAAATGTGTGTGTGTGTGTGTGTGTAATAGCAAAAAAACAAACAAACAAACAAACAACAACAACAAACAAACAAACAAACAAAAAACCCAAAAAAACAAAACCCCACAACTTCTGGAGTTTCTAGTGGTATTTGTAGTAGTCTCATATATGTCACCACAGTAAGCCATTCCTCCTCCATGCACAGGTTAGGCTCCTTGGCTGCCCAGCACCAGACATGCCTCCTGCCAAGCATCTTAAGTCAACCCTCTGCCTTGTGTTGTGACAATGAATTGCCCCTGACCATGCCCAAGTGTCTTTTCCTGTGTCTTATTTATGAACCATGGCCCAGATGCTTAGTGCTGCTCCATACTGACTTGGAGCAGAACTGCAGTAAAACATTTTCCAGACCAACGTAAGAGAGGAGTGATGTGCAATTAAAAAACAACTATGATTCCCTCTGCAAAATATTCGTGTAAGCATAAATGTGTTTATGGTTGAGTATGTGTATTGCATATTATAATCACATTAGTACCAGTAGTGCAAAGTTATAAAATGTTGCAATTCTAAGAACAAAACTTGGCATCAAGTGTGTAAAGGCAGTAGTCTCTCTTTCTTTCTTTCTTTCTTTCTGCTTTCAAGTTATTTTGAGCTCTCTCACAAAATAAGGCTGGAATCTGCTGGAGCAGATGAGGTGATGAATGTGTGGGTGTGGACTAATGACCTGCCATTCATTTTGAGATGCTTTTTTTTCTTTTTTCTTTTTCTTTATTTCTTTTTTATTAGTTACATTTTATTAACATTTTATTATCCCAGCTGTATCACTCTCCCTCATTCCTTCCCAAACCCTCCCTCCCTCCCTCATCTCCTCCCTGCCCCTTTCCAAGTCCACTGATTGGGGAGGACCTTCTTCCCTTTCATCTGACCCTGGTTTATCAGGTATCTTCAGGACTGGCTGCAAAGTCCTCCTCTGTGGCCTAACAGGACTGCTCCTCCCTTGGGAGGTGGGGAGGTCAAAGAGCCTGCCATTGAATTCCTGTCAGAAATAGTCCCTGTTCCCCTTACTATGGGAAACCAATTGGTTACTGAGCTACCACGGGCTTCATCTGAGCAGAGGTTCTAGGTTATATCCATACACGGTCCTTGATGGAGTGAAAGACACACATGGTATATACTCACTCATATAGTCCTATAAGATATGATAAACATAATGAAATCTATACACCTAAAGAAGATAAAAAAGAAAGAGAACCCTGGGTAAGATGATCAATCCTCACTTAGAAAGACAAATGGGATGTGCATTGGACGTAGGAGAAAACAAGTAACAGGACAGGAGCCTACTGCAGAGGGTCCCTTAAAGACTCTACCTAGCAGTGTATCAAAGCAGATGCTAAGACTCATAACGAAACCTTCGGCAGAGTGCAGGGAATCATATGAAAGAAGGGGGAGTTAGTATAACATGGAGAGGATAGGAGCTCCACAAGGACCAAATATATCTGGGCACAGGGGTCTTTTCTGAGATGGTTGTTAAAGCGCCTGTGAAAGTAGTCTGCAAGCTCCGTGCTAGTCTGCCTGCCAGCTCATCAAATAAACACGCCAGGGCCTGACAGGTGGCTCAGCGGGTAAAGGAGGTTGACCACCAGGCCTGACAACCTGAATTGTCCCTGGGACTCACATGGTGGAAGAAAACAAAGTGACTTCCGAATATTGTGCTCTGAGCTCCACATGAACACCATGGCACCACTAATTAATTAATTAATTTACCTGGAAGAGGTCAGTTGATGATTATTTGTGTAAACAAACAACATCATAACAGTCTAGAAGCCAATTGAGTTTGTGAAAACTCCCTCAAACACAGACCTTGGGTCCTTCGGTAAGTAATCAGCTCTGTCTCCCAAGTGGCCAGCTTCCTCACCACTGGGATGGATACTCCAAGGGTGGAAAGCTGAACAGGGCTTTGGGTGTCACACTTGCCTCTCCCTGAAGGTTGGGAAGGCTGTGTTATCTTGTGCTTGCCTCCCTTTCCCTCTCTGGGCTTCATTCTTCGGTCTGTGAGACAGGGGTACTAGGAACGTTCAGTCCCCAGTTTCTCCTGTATGCAAAGCTTCGTGATTCTTTTACCCATAGGATCATTCATTTTCTTAGGTAAGCTCTTTTTTGTTTTGTTTGTTTTGGGACAGAGCTTCTCTGTGTAAACCTGGCTGTCCTGAAACTCATTCTGTAGACCAGGCTGGCCTCAGGCTCAGAGATCCTCCTGCCTCTGCCTCCTGCGTCCTGAGATTAAAGGCATGCGCCACCACTGCCTGGCCTCTTAAGTTCTTGTACCTCAATCAGAAGACTTCTCTGCTGAAATGATTTGGTAAAGCCGAGCTCCTGGTTTGTGGGAACCTACTAGAGAAGTCACTAACAGCACATTACTTAGTTACAGCTCACTCTCGAGAACCTGTTAAGCAGTTGATTCCCAAACAGAGGTAAGCACTAATGATTTTCTTCTGTTCTGGATAGACCTAGATGTTAAAAAGCATGAACAGAGCCCTGTTGTTTTACAGAGGGGGGACCTTTCTCTCTCTGTTGCTTTTTTTCTTTCCCTGGAGGCTGCTGAGTAAGACTCCAGAGCTGACAGCGATGCTACCATCTGCCAGGAGGAAGGAGCTAGTGCCTCTGAGGTCTGTGGCTCCAGGAGCTCTGGTTACCACTTCCCCCCTCATCACACAAAGCTCCAAAGCCTCCCCAAATATAGCCACTCCTTCTGCTAGCATCCTCACTCCCAGCTTCCTCCAACCACAAGTCCTCAAAGTTGTCATGAAAACTGGAACAGACTAACTTCAGTTGCTGTATTTTGGATTTTTTAAAATACATACTATATTCTTATTGCTTTGCATTTATACTGCAGCAATCCCTGCATATCCTTTGTAGATATGGTCAATTTTAAACTATTTAATGAGTTAATCATAGTTGTTCATAATGGATGTCTGATTATGAGACAGCTGAAGTAAGTGTGAGTCTGATCTGGCCATTGCCTTTACTCTGACTCATTTCCTCGGGTCATGGTCATCTTTGCTAGTCACTGCTTTAGGATATTATCTGTAGGATCTCTATGGGGATAAGCATGTCACTGTAGTGGAGTCTTTTCTTTCTGTCTGTGGGTATAGGAAGGAACCAGCCATTGGGAAACCACATCATACTAATTCATGACCTAAAGTTCCATAGCCCATATATAGTCCTATACTCCTGCTCTCTAATATTTGACCTATGGACCCATCAAATTGACATACAAGGAACCTCTTTAAATCCTGAACGGGCCTAGTTTGCACAACAAATTATTTCACTCTCCTTAAAGGTCTCTCACCTGGCACAGATCTTAGGTACCGTCTTAGTTAGTTATTGTCTCTTCACTGCTGTGAAGAGACACCATGACCATGGCAACTCTTATAAAGGAAAACATTTAACTGGGGCTGGCTTACAGTTCAGAGGTTTGGTCAGGGTTCAGTCATGCCTGCATGGCTGCATGCAGGCAGGCATGGTGCTAGAGGAGTTGAGGGTGCTGTAACTGGATCAGCAGGCAGCAGGAAGAGAGCAGGACACTAGGCCTGGCTTGAGCATTTGAAACCTCAAAGCCCGCCCTAGTGATACACTTCCTTCAACAAGGCCACACCTACTCCACCAAGGCCACACCTACTCCACCAAGGCCACACCTACTCCACCAAGGCCACACCTACTCCACCAAGGCCACACCTCCTGGTAGTGTTATTCCCTATGAGCCTATGGGTGCCATTTTCAAACCACTACAGGCACTGACAAAAGCTTCAGGGAAAAATGGACAAGTTGCCGTGTGTCCACTTCTTAGACAAGTCATTCTCCAAGACACTAAACGGCACTTTGATGCTTTGGGGGCAGCTGCCTATGGAGATATGTGTCTTATATTTTTACCTGGAGGTAGAGCTTTGTTTTCAACCTTCTTAATGTTGCAACCCAGCTCTTCATGTGGTGACCCCAACTATAAGATTATTCTGTTGCTACTTCAGAAGGTAACTTTGCTACTGTTATGAATTGTAGTGTAAATATCTTCAATGCAGGATGTCTGGTATGCAAACGCCAAAGGGGTCGCGACCCACAAAGAAGCAGTTGCTGTGTTCGGTTAATGATGTTAACTTGGATGCTGGGACCAAGCCCAGCACACTCACTGAATCAGGTATATCATTCGTGGAGAAAGCAAATGGGTTGGCCAAGAGTCTTTGAACTAGGGCTAACAATTCGGTTCTAAAGCTAAAAAGACACATACTTCCTGGGGCTAGAGCAATGGCTCAGCAGTTAAGAGCACTGGCTCCTCCTTTTCCAGAGGACACAGGGTTGATTCCCAGCACCCACATTGAGAGCATATCCCTGTTTGTAACTTCATTCCCAGGGAATCCGGTGCTCCCTTCCAGACTCTGGTACCAGGCATGCATGTGGTAGGTACACAGACATATGAAAACATGAATCATGTCTGTGCCAGTTCTGTCCTTAAGACTGTAACACTCTCAAGTCCATCTTTTAATACATGTTAGGTTATGGCTGACAAAATTTTAGGTAAACAAATCAATAAACCAGTCACTTTCCCTGGACTGCTTATTGATATTTTCAGATACAAGATCACACAGTGCCCCAGGGATACACAAAACATGTGTGTGTGCGCGCGCACACACACACACACACACACACACACACACTAACATATATTCCTTTTGAGAAGCAATACTCAATTTACATTGCTGTCTTAGTTAGGGTTACCATTATTGCTGTAATGAAACGCAAGGACTAAGGGCAACTTGTGGAGGAAAGGGATTCAGGGCTTACATATCCTGAGTCACAGTCCACTGAGGGAAGCCAAGGAAGGAACTCAAACAGGGCAGGAACCTGGAGGCGGGAGCCAATGCAGAGGCCAGGGAGGGGTGCTGCTTACTGGCTTGCTCCCCATGGTTTGCTCAGTCTGCTTTCTGATAGGACTCAGGACACCAGCCCAGGGATGGCACCACCCACATCAATCATGAATCCAGAAAGTGCCCTACAGGATGACCTACAGCCTGCTGTTGTGGAAGTATTTTCTCAGTTAAGGTTACCTCCCACTTCAGATGACTCTAGCTAGTGTCATGTTGATATAAAATTAGTCAGCGCACTTGCTAAACCTGACCAGTGACTTTCTTTTTGAGGTCGCTACAAAGGTCAGTTTTCTACAGCCTTATCTCTTTGTTTTAAGGGAGACATTTTTGAAAAAATATTGAAAAAAAAAGTGGTTTGACAATATTTTATTGACAATTATGTCGTCAAAATGCCTAACATTCATAGATATAGTTTGCCTATTTTCCCTTATTTCTCGGGCTCTTTCATCTGTGCATCTGTGTCAAGATGGCTTGATGACAGAGCAGGATACACAGGTTTCCATTTGGGATCTAAGTGGGAGGTTGCTATTTATAGAGCTTAAAAATTGTAGACAGATTTTAGCTTTAAAACTAAGGAAAATCATAGTGGCGATATCAAGTGAATTTGAGCAGAAACGGAGCATTTTTAAAAGGATTTTTGCATAACTGGGAAGAAAAAAACATCCGGCTTTGCCTAGCCTTAGCCCCTTTAGGGACTCACAGTGTCTTTCTAGGCCTCCCTCACTGCCTGTGGAGACCAATAACAACATAATTCCTTTCCAAGAATTATAAATGGGGGCGGAGGGCTGGGAAGATTGTTCAGTGGTTAGGGAAAGCACTCATGGCACAAAACCTGAGGACTGGAGCTCAGATCCCAAGAAACCCATATGTATGCCAGGTAGGGGTGCTAATCTACCTGTTAATCCAGCTCCTGAAGGTAGAGACCGAGATTCCCTGAGCAAGCTGGGCTAGCAAGACTAGCCGTATCCATGGGTTCTGGGCTTGATTGCTACACCCTGCCTCAGTGAAAAAGAGAGTCATTTGAAGATATTCTGGACAGCAATTTGAGGCTTCGATATGCATACACACACACAGACTCATGTTCATGCAAACATATACACATCACACATATAAAATAGGAAAAAAATCTACAGGGTACATTAGTGAAAATTTGCTTCTGCATTTTCTTTTTATTTAGTAAGTCTGCTAATTTGAGTAAGTGGCACTTTTGACTATAAAGACCTTACTCCATTTTTTTTTTGCCTATGCACACATATTTCAGAAGTGTTTAAGCACAGAAATTAAAGGAAAGTGATTGTAAAATGGTAGCAGCCTAGAAAACTAAATAAGAGTGAGGCACTGCAGAGAGAAAGCAGCCTGTACAAGGTAGCTGGAGCTAGGAATGGCCAAGAGGACGTGAATGAAGATGCCAAATGTAATTGACTAAAACTGCCTCCATGCGCTCAGTTGTCCACCAATCCCCTAGCTTACTGGGAAAACGCTAGTAAAGTGGCAAGGCCTATTCCCCACCCCCTCTTTGAGTTACGTAAGGGTCTACAGAATTATTGGGAAGGACATCTGCTCTTTAGTTGACAGCAGCTGAGAACAGAAAATAACCAAGCCTGCCTGACCCGATTAAAGCCTTTTCACTACCAGGCTTACTGCAATGATCTTGTGCTTTATTGTGGGTTGGAATAATCACCTCCAATTCTGGAAACTCCGCATGTGACTATAACTGAGGGGAAAAGAGCCCCAGTGCTATTGCCTGCTCTGTTTGCCCAGAATGAATATAAAGGACAAATGAGCTGAACTCAAGGATCACACAGCTCTCCACTTTCAGGCTGTGGCTCCAATGAGACCAGCTGCCTCCTGCCTCTGCTGTTACACTGTGATGGTTAGTTGTTTTGTTGTTTTGTTTTGCCAATTTGGGTCATCTGGGAGGAGAAAGCCACAAGTGAAAAAAAACGCTTTCAGCAGATTGACCTGTTGGCAAACCTGTGGGGGCATTTTCTTGATTAATGATAGATGTAGAAGGGTCCACTCCACTGTGGGTGGTGTCACCCTGGGTACGTGATCTTGGGTTATAAAAAAAGGTAAGCTGACCAAGCTACGAGGAGCATGCCAGGAAGCAGTATTTCTTCACGCCATCTGCTTTTGTTCCTGCCTCGAGGTTCCTGCCTTGCTTGAGGCCCTGCCTTGGCTTCCCCCAACCATGAACCATGACTAAGACTTTGTAAGCCAAATAATCCTCTCCTCCCCAGGTTGCTTCTGGTCATGGTGTTGATCGCAGCAACAGAAAAGCAAACTAATACACATCCTCTCCCCATCACAATGGACTATATCCTTTGATATCATGAAGCAAAATAAACCCTTCCTCCCTCATGTTACTTTTCAAAAAAGTGTGTGTGTGTGTGTGTGTGTGTGTGTGTGTGTATTACATGTGTGTGGATGCCTATTAGGCTTGAAGGAGGTGTCAGGTAACTTGCAGCTGTAGTTAAAGGTGGTTGGTGATCTACCTAACGTGGGTGCTGGGAACTAAACCCAGGTCATCTGGAAAGAGCAACCGATGCTGAGCCATCTCTCCAGCTCCTCCTTAAGCTAGTCAGGGGACAAGTAACTAATGCAGTGACCTTCTATAGAAGTAGGGTGCACACTGAAGTAGGGTGCAGGCCTAAGTTAGCATTTACCACTGTAATAAGACACTCGGGAGGAACGGAGGATGGCAGGAGTGCGGCCGCTGCTGCTGTTTGCTTTGTTTCATGCTATCATAGGTTTGAAGCCAACTCAGGCTGGCTCTGCTACTGCGGGCCTGAGGTGCCACAGACTGTCACTGTGGTAGGAGCATGCAGTAGAGGAAGCTGCTCATTTCTGGAAAGCGAGGAGGCCAAGATATAACTTACTAGCTCCAAAACTTGACATGTGCGTGCATAATCTGGAGTAACCACATAAATGAAGAAAGTGAAAGAGACCACTGAGCATGAAGGGACGAAGAAGCACCAGGGTAAAAGAAAGCACATGGGCAGCTGGGGCTGCCTCTCTCATGGACTCAGATGACTGCTCCCTGATCGCTCGCCTCTGATGACAAAGCCTTGCCAGGCCACGAAGAAAGAGGATCCAGGCGGTCCTGATGAGACTTAACAAGCTATGGGCAGATGGCAATAGTGGAGAACTCCCCCTTTCAGTGCACTAGGGGAAAGGGATGAGGGGAAGAGGGAGGGAGGGTGGAACTGGAGGAGTTGAGGGAGGAGGCTTCAATCGGGATATATAATAAATAAATGTGAAGAAAAAAAAATTTTAAGTGCCTGGGTGTGGACTTCTCAAAGAACAGTCACAGTTACGGATCTTTGCGGTTGCCATTGTTGAGGTCTGGTGGCTTCTGAAGTTACATCTCAAAGTGGTTTGGAGGGATCTGAGTAAGATCACAGGATGTTCCCCTGCACCAGATAGAGCTGCAGCTCACAGGGTAAAAACACCCCAGGACACGGGCACAGGGAGGAAGTTAAATGTTTTTATTATAATCGGAATTTTAGTCTTGTTTGTGAGAGTCCCAGAAAAATGTCTGTGAGAGAAGGGTCATAATGGGGAAGGACAGAAAGACACATGAATTAAGGGGTGGGAGGGAGACAGTGAGAAAGCAAGACTGACGCTGGTCCTGCTGATGGCGCTGGGAATCCATGGCACAACTGCCTAATCCAGAGTTGCCTGAGGAGACAGTATGTTCCCAAAGCACATATGGTCAAGGACAGTAAGTAAAGTGCACCCTCTTAGGGACCAAATAACTTCGACTTTCTAGTATCTCCCTCATAAATTTACCTTACAATGTGTTTACAGAAAGGTATCCTTCCTTCTTCTTTCCTTCCTTCCTTCTTCCTTCCTTCCTTCCTTCCTTCCTTCCTTCCTTCCTTCCTTCCTTCCTTCCTTCCTCCCTCCCTCCCTCCCCCTTCTCTCTCTCTTTCTTTCTATTTAATTTTTTGAGACAGGGTTTCTCTGTGTAGCCCTGGCAGTTCTGGAACTCACTCTGTAGACCAGGCTAGTCTCGACACTCAGGGATCCGCCTGCCTCTGCCTTGCCAGTGCAGGAGTTTTTACCTTTTAACCTTGTAACATGCGCTCTGTAAGCTACGAGGAGGGAGAGAAGACGTTTATGAGAAACCTTCAGTTTACTCTCCTTCTACTTAGACAGTCAGAATGGTTAAACAGCTCAGCTCATGCCATTTTTGTCCTGTACTTGGAAAATTCCAGTCCTACTAGAAAACTACAGAAACATCATTCAGATGCTGGTAAGTTGTTAATAATTGCTATCACAGGTTTTTCTCTCCCTGTAAACTAATCATTTAAAAAATTATATAGGGTAGGATAGCATGGCATAGCAAAACACAGCACAGGATTTAGCTGTAGTATGTGTGTGCACACACATAGATGCCATGATATGTGTAGGGGTCAGAGGACAACTCTGCGGAGTCAATTGTCTCCATCTACTTTCACGTGGATTCTGAGGTTTAAATTCAGGTCATCAGATTTACATGGCAAGTGCTTTTACCCATTAAGCCATCTTACCAGCCCTAAACCAATCTTTTTATCCAATGAACATTTATTTTCTCAACTAAAAGAACATGATTTGAGGCTAGCTGTTACAAATTCAATAATAGGTACCATTACATTTTGACCCATGGTAACTTGGTAACTAATAGGTTTTCTTTGCTGACCAAATGAGCCAATTCAAGTCCGATTAAAGCATAAAAGGTTTATTGGATGTAGCTCTTGGGTGGGATCACTGGTCCCAACGAACAGAGCCAGGAAAATCTCCATGGGGAGGAGACAGAGAGGAAGGGGAAGAGAAAGAGCATGTATATGGAGAGAGAAAATGCAGAGAGAGCGAGGGAACCAAAACGTCAGACCCAATCTGCAATGAGTAGGTACTGAGAGATGCTGGGAGAACCTGGAGGCCAGGTCTGCTTTGGTATGTTAAAAATGCACCTCAACCACTTGTCCTAGAGCTGAAAATCAACAATAAGTTCAGGAACAGATATCAAAGTAAACAAAAATGCTGGGCAGAATTCAGTTCAACCAAAGGCATATGTATGAAAAGATATGCTGGTTTAAGCCTTAAACCTAGAACCCCAGTTTATAACTTTCCAGAGATCTTACAAGTAGTCTTACTTAAATTTAATTACTTAAATTATAATTACCTACAAAAAGCTACATGCTCTGTGTTACAGTTCCGTCTATTATTAATTGTTCTTTATAGTTTACTCATGTTAATTTGGGTTCTCTAGGAAACATGGCAAGTTAGGACCCAAACTGAAAGTGTTTTCTTGGGAGAAACATCAAGGTAGGGGGTTGAGCTGTAGGGGTCTCTGTGATCTCCAAGGGTAGCAGAGTGGTGATTGATCATGGGAGGACACACAGAAAAGATGCTTCAGGTGAGCCCAGTGGATCCGACCCAGTTATCGAAGAGCCATGGGGCGGAAGCTGTTATCAAGATCTGAACAGGCTCTTCTACACCCCAGCTTTTCTATGCCTTAATTTTATGTCTCACTGACTAATACACATTTCATCCCACCCACCCAAACTATTACTATATTTAACTAACGGTTCCTTAATGTATCCATATAAAAGCATTTTAATTCAAATATTTCACATTTTGGTTTTCTTAATCATTCCCACAGGAAGCCTCATAATTTGGAAAAAAAATACATTCAAGGTTAAGAATAGTGAATACAATGAAAAATATGTTATGCTCTGTAACAAATGGCAAATGTGCTGAAGCTGCCCTGACACCTATGAGGGTACTTCTGAACGAAGTTATCTTTTTGCTTTTTCCCCGCTAGGGGGTAGCCTCTATGTTGCCCAGGATGTTTTCAAACTCACTTTCAGGGCTAGCAAGATGGCTCTGTGGCTAACGGCACTTGTTGGCATGCCTGATGACCTGAGTCTGATCTCAGGGATCTACACAGTGGAGAACCTACTCCTGTTCTAAGTTCTCACAATCTCTTTATACACACACACACACACACACACACACACACACACACACACACAGTGGTTCTGTTTCTCTCAGGAACTCTAACAGCTATGTATTCCTTTATTTAATCTACTCAACTGTCCTGTCAACTACTATTACCTTCAATTTACACAGAAGGATACAGAAGCACAAGGGCATTTAATAATGTGTTCAGGGTTAAACAGACATCAAGAGGTGGGGCCGGGGCTGAATTTAAGCCTTTTGGCTCTAACGTAATTATTTTGTATTGTTACTGTGGCCTTCATGAACCCTGCTGTATTACTTAACCTACATTTTAAAAGCCACCACAGGGCCAGCGAGGTGGCTTACTGGGGAAGAGGACTCCCTGCACAGCTTCATGACCTCAGTTCTTGACTCCTGGGACCTACGCCAGAAGGCGAGAACTCCCACAGTTGTCCTCTGACCTCCATACACATCAATCACTCTTTCTCACACATGCTCATGAAAACAGACATGCATGCATACACACACAGACACACATATACGCGCATGCAGACACACACATGCAAGCCTACACACATACACAGAGACACATACATATAGACACACAGAGACACACACACATTTTTTAAAGCAACTATTCTAGTGTCTTAACTTGGTTTCTGTTTCATTAATACAACACTGATTAGAAGCCACTGGGGGAGGAGAAGGTTGATTTCATCTTGGATTACAGTCTACCATGAGGGGAATCAAAGCACAGTAAGTGAAGCAGAGGAAAACAGTTTAGTGGCTTCCTCTCTCTGACTAGTTCAACCTGCTTCTGTATACAACCCGGGACCATCTGCCCAACGGTGCCCTGGCCGCAGCCGACTGGGCCCTCCCACATCAGTCATTAATCAAGAACATGTTCCACAGACTTGCCCACAGGCCAGTCCAATAGAAGCATTTTATTAACTGAGGTTCAGACTTCCAAGATGACTCCAGCTTATGTAAAATTGACTGAAACCAGCCCGCACACCTACTCACAGCAACAGTCATTTCAAAGTTACCTTCCTGGGGCTGGGATGATGGCTTTGTGGCTGACAGAGAGTACTGCTTTTTCCCAGGACCTAATGTGTTCCCCAGCACCCAGGTCAGGGGGCCTACCACAGCCTGCAACTCCAGCTCCAGGAAACCTGACACCTTCTTCTGGCTTCTGAGATCAACTGCACTTATGTGCACGCGCACACACACACACACACACACACACACACACACACACAGATATACATATAAAAACAAATCTTGGGGAGGGAGAGATGGCTCAGAGGTTTAGAACACTTGTTGCTCTTGTAGAGGACCTGGGTTCAGGTCCCAGAACCCACAGTTCCGGTTCCAGGGGAATCTGATGTCTTCTTCTGTCCTTCATGGACACCACATACAAACTTACATGCAGAAAAAAAACACTCATAAAGTAAAATAATACATCTAAAGAAAACCTTTAAATCTTTTTATTTACATGTGTATTTCATAAGCAACTGATTACATATAGAAAGATCATGGCAAAGGCTTGCTGCTCTCACCACACTCTCTCTACTCCAACACGTAACACATGCTAACAGGAAAGAGTTTCCACTTTCCTAGTCTAGAGCAGCATGTACTCTTCAAAGCTATGTATGATGGAAATCACACGACTTAAAGGATGCAGAAGAAGAGAACAGTGCAAAGTAAGGAATTCAGGAAGAGGTCTGCAGCCGAAGATCATGTGACCTAGAAGTCAATGCAGCGTCCTTTCCGTTCCCAGTCTCCATACCGGGTGGGCTCTGGACCCCTGGGTCCACCTTTCTCTTTGGTAACTGGATTAACATCATCTGGAAACTCTAAGGGAGACAAAAAATACAGACAAAGCAAAGACAGAAGAAAACAGCACAGTCAGTTTTGAGGACAGGGTTGCACAAGCTCGGTGTGAGTGCCCGGGGTTATCGAACAAATGAACCATAAATATGGTTTTTCCCCCTTCCACCCCCGTTCAATCGACTCCAGTGCCGACACCTATGACTTCTGATTCTCAGGGTGCTTTCAGGCCTAAAAACTGCTGCAGAGTAGTTTCCTATGTGGTGCTGGCTGGGCCCAACAGGAGGGAAGGGGGGAGAACGGAGCGCAGCTTCACTGAACTTGGAAGGTTTAGAAACAAGATCAACGTCTCCATTTTCTTCCAATAAGATGTGTGGGTTGTGTGCCTTATAGTGTGGAGCTGAGCAAGGTCATGTATGTACAGGTGTTGACTGAATTCATCTGTGAGCACGACTGCTCCTTAACAGGCATTCGGCTTCGGCAGATGGTTTTGGGAGGATAAGGTGCAGTCATCGGACCTAATACTTTATGTTCATGGGCTGGGGATACAGTTCAGTAACAGAATGCTTGTTTTAGCATCAGTGAAGTTCCTTCTCCAGTATAACACTCACAGGTACACATGTACACACATGCATACACACATTTACATACTCACACACACACATGCACACACATGCACACATACACACACAATGAGACCCTTAGTATATGCCAACATATACACACATAAAACCCTTACTACATAGACTCACACACATGCACACATACACAAATATATATGGACACACTGAGACCTTACTACACTCATCAATATATAGACATATAAAACCCTTACTACACACGTATACACACATGCACAGTAACACATATATACACATACAATGAGACCCTTATCACACAAATCAACATATACACACATAAAACCCTTACTACACACACACACAAATGCATTGCATATTCCTAATGAGAGTCCTCACTGTTGAGTTAAGCCAAATTCTGAGAATTTTATCTGTCTGTCTGTCTGTTTATCTATTGACACAGGGTTTCTCTGTATAACTGTGGCTGTCCTGGAACTCTGGACACCAGGCTAGCTTTGAACGCAGAGATCTGCCTGCCTCTGCCTCCCAAGTGCTAGGCTTAAAAGTACACACCACCACACACCTGGAGAGGATTTTAATTTTTAGCTAATCAGTCAAGTTGATTTTATTTCCATTTGACGTTAGGTGTCACTAATGTTGCTCAGGTTGGTGTTAAATGCTGAGGCCAAATCATCCTTCTGTTACAACCCAATGCTGGGCCTTCAATTCTCAGCACTTTATCATTTCAATTCCCTTAGTCTGCATAATAATCCCGAGACCAGAGGCTGGAGAGATGGCCCAGAGGCTAAGCGCACCGGCTGCTCTTCCAGAGGTTCTGAGTTCAATTCCCAGCAACCACATGGTGGCTCACACCACCTGTAAAAAGAGAAGATGCCCTCCTCTGGGGCGCAGGCATACATACATTCAGGCAGAACACACTGCAAGCATAATAAATAAATACATCTTAAAAAATGTAATCCTATGAGCCAGGAAACGATACTGGCCCATGTTACAGGTTCACAAAGCCGTTCAGTGTCACACAGCGACCGAATGAGATGGCGCCTGAACGGCAACCCACACCACAGGCAGGTGTCTTCCTAGTGCTGACATCACAGGCATGCATCTTCCTAGTGCTGACATCACAGGCATGCACCATCATGTCAAATTTATGTGCTTGGAATGAGGCTGGGGCTCCCTGCCTGTGAACTCATTCTTCCCATGAGTTACCCTCACTTCCAAAACTTTAGAGCTTCCCTCACTGACCATGCTCAGATATAAATGCTGTTTTAATTACAATTATTGCTTGTGTGTGTTTGTGTGTGCTGATGTGAGTGTTGAGGTCAGAGGACAATATCAGGAACTGGTTCTCTCTTTCCAGTACAGTCTCTGGAACTCAATTCCCAGGTCTGGCGGTAAGCATCTTTATCTGTTGTGCTATCTTGCTGGGCCCTACTCTCAGATTTGACATGAAAAAGCTTGACATTCTATTAACCTACCATTTTTACTTTATGCTGAGGCCAAAGAGGCCAATTAGCTGTGCCTGCCGTATGACGTGCTCTGCGGTCTCTCCATAGGGCCATACCCTTCCTTCTCTTAAACATCTCCTCAGCACATCTCCTTGTCACAATTTTATTTTTCCTTTAAATTTCATTGCCTCACTCTTTTCTGATCTTTTTAGTTTGCTATGCTAATTACCACCAGATGTTCATGGATAGCTATGTTTCTTGTCATCCACTTACCTTATTTATTATTTATTATCATGAGACAGAGTCTGGCAATGTGTCCTGTACTGACCTAATGATCACTGTCCTACTGTGGCAGTCTCCTGGGTGCTTGATTCCATGTGTAAGGCATCTTGCCTGGCCACTTTATTGTTTTAGTTGGGAAATAAATGCTCTGCAACAGGACAGCCTAAAAATTTTCCTTAGGATGAAAAATGGCAGGAAACCAAGACTTGAAGGAAAAAAGTTAGACAAGTTAAGAAGGGAGAATCAACAGGACTTGGTTTATAAGTGGCTACAGGAAACAGCGAGGAATACATGAGGAATTAACCTGGATGTCAGGTTTGTGTGATTTGGTGGATGGAGTTTACTGGGCAGCAGAAGGAAAAGGGGGATGTGGCATCAAGCTGCTGGAGGAATGAAGGTGAGGGGATGCTATGGGGACAGAGGAGGTTGAGTCTCAGAAATGGTGATTTTGAGATGTTTGCACAGATCAAACAGGACGCTGAGAAGCATGTGTGAGGTATTTAAAGCCATCTGAGGAAGACATGGGGGTCTTCTGAGGAATGCTTAGCGCAGCTGTGGATGGAGGCCTAACAAAAGCACATTTAGGTAGTGTGTGGAGACAAAGGAGTTTGAAAACAACCCAGGAAGCCGCAGAAGCCGTAGCTGACACTCTCTAAAGTCGGTGATTATTCAAGGAAGCCTGGAAGGTATCTGGCGCTGGGTGTTCGCCCTTTTCTAAGGACTGGTGGTTTGGATAGGATCACCAGGCATTAATACATGAAGATTACTGACACACACTGCAGCTCGTCCACACAGGCTCTTCCATCTTCTGATCTCTACCTAACTGGTGAGATTTACAAGTCCATGCTGAAGCCCAGATGCCAGCACTACGCTTTCAGCGCTTCAGCCCCCAGAACTGTGAGCCAAAATGAACCTGTTTCCTGTGTTTGATTTGCTCGTTTCTGTAAGTGGCCTCCGGTGATAGTTAATTTCAACTGTCAAGACGTAAAGGGACCCAGGGACACACATCTCTGGGTGTTTCTAAGAGAGTGTGCTTTCAGAGAGAAGGAGAGATCCACCCCACACCACGGTTTAGATCCTGAAAGGAAAAAGCAAGCTGACTACCTGCATTTGCCTCACTCTGCTCCCCGACAACAGACACGATGCGACTGTCACCTCACGCTCCTGCCACTGTGTCTTCCTGCCATGATGGGCTGCACCCTCCTGCGAGCCAAAATAAACCCTGCCTCCCCTTGGCTGCTATGTCAAGAAATTTTGTCATAGCAATAAGAAAAAGCGACAAGTTTATCCCTTTCTCATGCTCCTGTCAGTAATCTCAATAAATTCAATGACTCACCAATTAGACAGGATCATTTCTTTGCTCTACTGGTGTCCTATCTGGGATGAGTTGATTTTTTTAAATGTCTCCTCATGAAAAGTATTGGGTAACACAATCAAAATGAGAACAACAGGGCTGGAGCGATGGCTCAGAGAACCAGAATTTGGATCCTAGCATCAGTGCAGGGTACCCAATACTGCTGTAACTCCAGCTCCAGGGAATCCAACGATTCTGGCTGCATGCACACAGCCACACACAGAGAGACATACATACATATATGCACAGTTAAAATCATAAAATTAAAAAATAAGAAAAACATCAATAAGTTATGTTTGGTCTATTACCATCCTTAAAGCTCTTTATTATTTTTGTTGTTGCTTTCGGTTTTTGGTTTATTGAGACAGGGTCTCTCAGGGTAGCCCTGCCTGTCCTGGAACTCACTCTAGACCAGGCTGGCCTCAAACTACCCCTTCTCTGTCCTTAGCCACAGCTTTATAGTGAGAATAACCATGTTCAGGCATTTCCCATCTAAGCGGCTCTTGTGGATATATTTGTTTTAACCCCAGGTGTGGGATGTGGGACCGATTCAGATGGTCCACAGCAGCAAACTATTTGCCTCATGTGGGCTCTGAGAGAAGTTCTTTGCCCGCTGCAGATAATTGAAATCTGAGGACTCTGGAGAGAGAATAAATGCTAGAGCCCAGAGAGTGTGGAGCTCAGAGAAAGAACAAGGCTGCTGCTGCTGCTTCCCCCTGTGACCTGTTGCTGTTGATACAGTGAGACAGGAAGTTGGAGAGCTCCTGAAACAAGGATTGGACTGACTCCAAGGAACCCAATGATCCTAAACAGCAGGACGCAGCTAAAAGAACTTCGCCCCCTCTCCTAAGAACCCTTTCTCTCTCCTACCTGGTATTGGGGTGGAGTAGGAAAAGAGATATAAGAAATGTAAATAAAAGAGCTTTAAAGTATGCCAATAAATGCTATTCTGAGGGGTTCAGCTGTGGACATCTGGGCGGAGCCTGCCTACAGGCTTTCTCCTCAAGGGGCTTATGATCAGAGGTGAGAGTCTAGTCCCAGAGTGGCTGTTCTCCTGGACTGACAGCTGCCAAGAGATGCTCCCTACTGTCCAGTGGGCAGATGACAGGGAGCGATAAAGGAAGGGTACTAGAGTGAAAGAATGAGATGAGATGTCTCCTGTCAGTGTGCAGTTCCCAGTCGTTTCCTAAGACCAGCATCTTCACTGTGCCTTGATGCCTTGGTTTTACCCTGTACGTTAATGACGATCTACAGCAGCTGATTTTTTTTTTAACAGCAGAAATTGTTTTCAATAAATGCAGCTTTGTTATTTGTATCAAAGAAGAGCTCAACTTATATGTCTTGCCTTTTGAAGAGTGAAAGCATAGTAAAAACAACCCCAAACCACCAAATAAGGACTAAGCACTTACAATCCCTTTCTTTGAGGTTGTCTATGCTGCTCAGGGTGGTCTCACATTCCTCTGGCATTAGCTGGTATTCCAGACATGCGCCACCATTTCTAGCTCTAGAAGCACCATGTTGGGGGTGTTACATATATAGATGCGTATGCACACGTGTATGCCCGTTCCATGTATGTGTGCTCGTGTGTGCGTGCACCCGTGCACTCGTGTGAGTGTGCACGTAGAGCTCGGGGACTGACTTCAGGTGTCTCCCTTGATTGCTCTCCACCTTCTATACTGCAGCAAGGTCTTTCATGAGAGCCCAGTGGTCGTCCATTCAGCTAGTCTAGGTAGCCAACCTGCCCCAGGGATCCCCCATGTCTTCCAAGTGTGGAACTGCAGTGGGTTGCCACCAGCCCAGGGGCGACTGGGTCTGACCTCTGCCCCTCACGCATGCCCTGAAAGGATGTCACGCACTGCAGCATCTCACCAAACCAAAGCCTCTTTAGAGAAGTAACGATACGGTATTATTACTCACTGAAACATCCTTTATAGCCGTTGATAACAGCTATATAAGGAGCACATTTCACTCCTTTCACTTTGTCCAGTAAAGAACGCTGACTCTGCCACGTTAAGCACCGACAGTGGTTTGCTCTTACTCACTCTGTAGAGGCTCGCTCTCCAAGCTTGAATCCTCCGGTGTGTCAAAATGACCCACTGGCAGCTTTGACTTCTTAAGGGTTTGCTTCACAGGTTCGGGCTTTCCTTCTTGATAACTCACTGTCCTCAAAGAATGATTCAGAAGGGAGGATGGTACTGGAGCAAGAAGAGCAAATGGCATACAGTGAAAATCTTCCCTGCATACCTACATTCTACAGCCAGTCCCTTCCTTAGAGATAACCACAGACACAAGTTTGCAAAGAAGAGCTGTAAAGCAGCCAGGCAGGCAGGTACAGGGAATAGTTCAGCAGCCCAGGACTCCGCTCAGTTTAGAATATGCATACGGTTCTTTTCTAAGAATGCACTTGGCAGCCTAATTCCCTTACGTGTACATACTATGCACATACACCTCTCTCCAAGAGATGCGCCTAGCAACCTTGTAGTGACGTAAGACTCCCCAACAGCACCAGGATGCATATGCATCCTTTTCTGAACAATGGGATTTTTCTCCTCTCTCAACAACACACGTAGACAGATTCCATTCAGTTGCACCCTTCTCATGTTCTGGTACAGGACCAGAAGGGCCCACCGGCCCACCCAAACCACTGGGTTTGCGTGCTTAACAAGGTAAACCAAGCCCTCAGGGTGATTTTTTAAAATTCTTCCATTATTTTATGCCGATTTTGAAGGGCATACGATTGAAGCCAGATGCATTATGAAGAAGGAACTTAAACAGAAAATGATTATGCTGCCTAATATAGAACTCAAAATGAGAACCACCCAAACTGCACACCTTAGTAACCAGCCTCCTCTCCCCTGTGCACCCCAAGAAAGAGATCCTGGGCAACAAATCTGGGCCTTCTTCATTGTGGCCTCCTGCTCTCTTGTAGTGTAAGCATTTAAATAAAGTTTCCTTGTTACTTTACAATCGGTGTGGGCTTTTTATTTCGATTCCTTGAATAAGGAAGCGCCTGGCTTGCCCAACCCTGACAGCAGAATCAATAAACCTAAAGCCTCCTTTAGGTAGGAGCTCACATCTTGTGCCAGGGTATGGGGAACACACACCAGAAGGCATAGCAGCCTAGGCTGGAGCTTCTAGAATTTCCCAAGCATCCATGAGGAGAATGAAAATGTATTATCCACAGCTGAAAGACAGCACCTCACAATTCAGTGTGGAGTGATCTTAAAATATGATTAGTTGAAAAAGGCAATAAATACATTTCCATCAAATCAAATCATTTCCATGAAGAAAACAGCATACAGGTATTTACTGGAAATGGTTGATTGAATTGGAAAATGAGTTCATTAATCTTTTTCTTAAAAGTTTTTGTTTAACAATAGTGGAATACTGGATAACCACTAATAAGGGTTTGGAGCATGCCTTTCAGTTTCCACAATTTTCACTGTACAGATCATTTAAGATTTTTAACCACCAACAGGTATCAAGCATTTGAAAGGAAAAACTAAAAAGCAAAATAAAAACCTAGCTATTTGTTATAAAACCAATAATTCTTCAGTTTACATAATTTCTCAGGGATGTCATCAATTAAACTTAAATTCTGCATGCTCTTTGGGTTGATAATTTAGGCACATTGAGAAAGAATGAAACTACTTTTGTTAACTACAGTTTCTGCAGAAAGCAAGAAGGCATCTCTTCTAACAGTTCGTGGCTCCGTGTAATTTTCATTCTGTGTTCTTAACTGTCTCTGGCCTACTTTTGTACTTCCCCAACATTTGGACCAGGCTGACCTTGAACCCAAAGAGATCCTTCTGCCTCTGCCTGCCTAGTGCTGGGACTAAAGGCATGCGCGCCCTGCTCGGGTACAAATTATTCTTGATGTAAACAAGTAAATTAATGACACTCATGTTTCCCATACTTTTCAGCCGCAACTAATGCGAGGCTCCTCTGAAAGCACCCGGCCCTCGGCCAAGCACCCCGAAAGCTTTGCAGCCACCGCGCACCGCGGCCGGGTCTCTGCGCCTGAGCCCTCAGAGCTCCGCTCGCGCCGCCGGCTGGACTCCCGGGACCTCGGGAGGATTGTCTTACTTGCTGCTCTCCAGACGGAGGCCATCCGTGATCCCGTAAGGACCGGGGAGCCCATAGCGCCGGCATCCGCAGCGACTGCGCACGCGCACGCGCGGCCAAGTGGGCGGGGCTAGCTCCCGCTCTCGCAGGAAACCTGCGCCTTCTGCGCAGGCGTCCGGGAAAGCAGGGTAGGGCGGAACTTCGCCGTGTCACCCGCAGAAACCTGTCACCTTTACACAGCCTCCTGTAGTCCTACGAAGTCACTTCCCCAACCTCTGTCCCGGCCTGTAGCTCTCAGCCATGCAGATGGGTTTAAAGACAAAACTGAAAGCCTGCACGGAAGTGCGGTTCTAGAGATCACACCACCCTAGTGTATAGTGCTTGGATGAGTAGAGGAGGGAAGTTCAAGGTCCAACGCAAAGATGGAAACTTGACTCACCCTAATTTGATCACATTTTTAGATGTTAATATCATATATATTCATATATATACATTATATATACATATATACATCATATACATACACACACACACATATATCACTAGATACTAGTGATTTTTAAAAGTTTGGCATACCACATAGGTGTGCCTAAGTATCGCTCCATAAATCTGTAGTTAAAAATACCAAACATTAAACATTTAATTAGATTCAACATTCTCACATTTTTTGAAAACATTTTTTTTCTTTTTTTTTTTTTTTTTTTTTTTTAGTGAGTTCAAAATACTCAAGTCGTGTGAATTGGTTATTGAGACGGTTCCACGGCAGGGATCTGTCAGAAATTATTTTAATAACACGGAGGGGTTGGGAAGATGGCTGGCTTCTCTTTCAGAGGACCTGGGTTCTCTCACCACCACCCACATGGCAACGAACACGTTTGTAATTCCAGTTCCAGAGCGTCTGACACATTCTTAGGGACTGTTGGCACTGGGCATGCCCATGCCACACATGCCAGCACACATACATACATACAAACATACATACTGCCAGCAAAACACACAAAATAAAAATCTTTTATAAAATATTGAGCTTAAAAACCTTTAAACGTGACCTGTTATTAGCAAACAAAGCAAACTCAGACCCACATGTGCATTTAACTGTCTTTCACCTCCTAGGACTGGTGGGCTGGCACCACTCCTCAGCAACTCTGATGGCCGGCTTGACCTGTGCTTGACCTATTAAGCAGCCTGGGAGACAGGTCTGACTTCAAGAGGATCAATTCATCTAGCCAACATGTAGGATGATAGACAGCTCTCCAGGTTTGGTTTTGGAACCAGCTAATGAAATACTTTGGTATGCTGTTTTTAAAAGATGTCATATGCTCCAAATAAGTTAACAGTCTAGCGATTGCTTGAGATGAAAATAGTCCAGAGAGTAAAGGTGGGAAATAGCCAATACTCCATTCTCTTTTTAAATTTTTGTTTTATTATTTTTACTATTCACTTTGTATCCCGATTGTAGCCCCCTCCCCATCTCCTCCTGGTCTGCCTCCCTTCTCTCCCTCCCAACCTTCTCCTACAGTCCACTGAAAAGGGGGTGTCCTTCTCCTCTACTATCTATCTCCCAGCCTATCAAGTTTCATCAGGACTGCTGCATCCTCTTCCTCTATGGTCTGGCAAGGTCACCTCCCTAGGTGGAAGTGATCAAAGAGCCAGCCACTGAGTTCATGACAGACAGCCCCTGCTCCCCTTACTAGGGCACCCACCTGGAGACTGAGATGCCCTGGGCTACATCTGTGCAGGGGTTCTAGGTCCTGTCCATGCATGGTCCTTGGTTGATGCATCAGTCTCTGCAGCCCCCACCCCCGGACCAGACTTGTTGGCTTTGTTGGTCTTGTGAGCTCCCTGTCCCCTCCTGTTACTTCTTACACACTGCCTATGTTTCACTTTTCAGTTAGGCAGACATTCCACGTAGCCTACCACTACCTACTATGTCCTCGTATACCAGTGCTGTGCAATGTTAAGACAGAGGTGTGATTATCTGCAAGTGCAAGAGACCTCTCTACAGAGCTGGAGCTGTTAGCCTTCCTGTGTTAGCTCTCCCAAGATTCTAGCCACCCCTTCCTATGCCTCTCCCAACTGCCTGTAAGTTTGCTCCAGCTACCCACGGCCCTGGGAAGCGTAAAGAGTATGTACAGGTAGAATGATAACTGACAGGGCCAGTCCATCAATGTAGCCACCCAGGGTGAGGGGGGCTTTTGGTGATGTACCTGTGTGGGGGTTACCTGTGCTCCTGGCTCACCAATCTTGACAGGAGTGGAATTATTCCTTTGGTCTGTTATGGATGTGTATGTGATACTTGGCTAGAATTTGTATTTTTAAGTTTCTCCCTTTCCACTGACTCACACATGATTACATATATTGTTTCCTGCTTTTCCTGCCATGGTGTTTGTGGTGTTCGAATGGGAATGCCCTCAGTCTCCTACATATGAATGTCTGGTGCCTGTTTTGGGAAGGAATAGGGGGTGTGGCCTTGTTGAAGGAGGTTGTCATTGGGAGTGGTCTTTGAGGTTTCAAAAGTCTATGCCAGGCTCAGTGCCACTCTGCCAGTGGATCAGGATGTAAAGAAAAAATTAAAAAATGTTATTTTTTATTTTGAGGAGTAACAAAGCACCAGTAAATGCCATGTTGGAGCCAAGCCCTGTGCTCAAGCAGATAAAATGTTTAAAGGCCTGATTGAAAATGAAGTAAAGAAATGCCTTATTATTACCTCAACCAGCTGTTTCCAACTTGTGAAAAGGTACTAAAGCAAAGGTTAAGTTAACAGAGGAGGGTGAAGGTTCCAGACCTAGAAAGCAGATCTTGGCAGCTTGGATCATGTGGTTTTGGCTTTAGTGTCCAGAAGGTTATAGAAAAGGGATTAAAGAATCTTCCTCCACAGTTAAGACACTGGGACTAGGCTTGTGGCAAGGGAGATCCTGCAAGGAGGCCTGTAGAGACAAGCTATTTCTTGAAGCTTCGAAGGTGAAGAAGCCTGGATTGCTCTGGAGACCCCAGGATGTTGGAGAGGCCAGAGCTGTGGGACATCTGTCAAGAAAAGCTATAGAACCAGCTCAAGAGAGAAAATCTTGCAGTCAGAAAAGATGGAAGGGTAGAGTCATCTAAGTCCTGTGTCCATAGAACACAGGATTAGAGTTTGCTCTGCCGATTCTTCACTATGTCCCTTTCACTCCTTGAGGATTGGGAATGTATATTCTGTGCCACTATATGCTGGAGTACGTGATTTGCTTTTTGCTTCTGCATAGGATTATAGTTAAGACATTTTCTTGAGTCTCAATAGACATGGACTTTGGACTTTAAAACAGTATTGAGACTGAAATGCTAGGAGACATTTAAAGCTGGATGGAATATTTTTGCATTATATTACTACAAGCCTATTGGGGCCAGGGAGTAGACTGTAGTGATTTGAATGATTCCCATAGACTAATAAAATTTTATAAGGAAAGGGAAAATTTGTATTTAACATGTACTTACCAAGACAATTTCAAATAAGCAAGTCTCGGCATTCTATATGCCCTGGATTATTTATTGGTTAGCTGTCAAGCATACCAAGCCTTTCTAAAACACACTCGTTTGACTGAAAATTTCAGTTTAAGATTGAGCCCAGAAGCCAGGTGCAATGGCACACACCTGTAAAGCCAGCACGGGCTAGATGGAGGCAGGTCAGATCTCTTTTGAGTTCGAGGCCAGCCTGGTCTACAAAGTGAGTCCAGGACAGCGAAGGCAACACAAGAGAAATCCTGTATCAAACAAAAACAAAACAAAACAAAAAGATTGAGCCCAGACTGCGCTGAGCCCTGATGGAGCATTCTTCTGATTTGGGCTTGTTCATGCTTGTCTCACTTGTTAACACAGCTCTGCTTCTCCACAGAACTTACTGTCCACTAGGGCACTGTGGCTTTCTTGTCATGGTAACTCGTCTTCTTGCAGGCTAACAAGGGACAGTTTCAGGGACATGGCAGAGATGATGGAGCAGAAGTATTCAAAAGCCTTTAAGACTAGGCCCACAGGGAGACATGGCTCAGTAATTAAGAGCACTGGCTGCACTTCCAGAGAACCCAGATTTGATTCTCAGAATCCACATAGCCATTCACAACCATCTGTAACTCCAGCTCCTGGGAGTCAAGACACCCTCTTCTGGCCTCTGTAGGCACTAGGCACTAGGCACACAAGAGGTGTACATGCAGGCAAAACCCCCATACACATAAAACAATTTAAAACAAACAAACAAACATCTAGGTCCATAAGTGTCATACTCAGAGGTTTTGTTTGTTTTTCCAAGACAGGGTTTCTTTGTATGGTCTTGGCTGTCCTGGATTTGCTTTGTAGACTAGCCTGGTCTCAAACTTACAGAGATCTGCCTTTCTTTGTCTTCCTGGGTGCTGGAATTACAGATGTCCGGCTGATTTTTTTTTTTTTTTTGAGTCAGGGACTTCGTGTATCCTAAGCTGGCTTTAAACTTACTATGTATCTAGGGGTAGCCATGAACTTCTGATCCTGTCTCCAGCTTCCAAGAGCTGAGATCACAGGCATGTGCCACCATGCCTATGCTAGGCAGGCACACTAGCAGCTGAGCTATATTCCCAGGCCCCTATTCACTTTTTCTATTCTTCCTGGAACATCAGGACGTTCTCCCTGACAGCAGTTAGCAAAGCTCACTGGCAAGGTCACATTTACAGGGGAAAGATCAAAATCTGGGTCTGTGTGCAATCAGTACCATTTTGTCTTCTCTTAGGGATAAGGTTTAAAAGACTGTTTTAAATCAAAGAATTTGTCCAAGATCTTACAGCTGCAGAGCGGTGAGTTTTGAAAACTTGTTTTGAAAGTTTACACACCCTCACTGGGCCACACTACTCATACAGAACCTATATTTTCAAGGAGTTAAAAATGTAACCCTTTGCAAAAGAAGCAGGATTCTTTCTGGACTTGTCCATTTCCTACTTTGGAAACTCAGGGTCAGATACAATTGCCCAGCACTGGCATGAACAAAACATTGCCCTAGTCAGTTGGGCACTGTGACCAGACTGAATCTGGAGGGCGTACTTGAAAGTTAGTCTCCACAAGCCTCTGTGGCAGCAAGCACACACATCTTCCTCCACTCTTCTCAATGTCAGATGGGATTTTGGACAGCATGTTCCTTTGGCTGCTGTCCTCCAACCCTGTTCTCTAGCCTTTTCATCAATTCTCTGATGGACCTCCTATTCTTCTAATAAATTCTTTTATTCTGTGTAAGATAATCATAACCATTTACTGTCTGCAACCAAGAACTCACACTGGTATACACTGATGAGATTCACAATAAGAAAAACTGAACCATACCATGTCCCCTCTCTTTAAGAATGTCACTTTTATGGAGGTAAATGGTATATGATTATTTTCTTGATAAATCAGAAATAAAAGGTATTTTAAATCACAATCACCAAAATACTTGAAACAATAGAGTTCCCAAAACCAGGTCAACTATGATCCTGAGAGCAATTTTCCTTTAAATATGACATATATGATTAGGAATGAGGCCTTTGTCGAGTCAGATGGTTTTTAAATTTAGAAGATCCATGACATTTCAAACTGAGAACCAATCTATACAAACATGAAAAATATGTAGCAAAAATGTATGGTTGATGATGAATGCATATTTTCCAGTTATAATACCTTTGGTAAATTTATTGCTCAGTTCAGTTCATAAAAATCTTGAATAATTTAAAAAAATAATTACAAAAAACCATTAATGAAATTCTTTTACATATTTGGTATATATAAAAGATTAGTCTATCTAGTTATGGATAAAAGCACAGGCAGCCATTTGTCACGTAATGATGGGGATACATTCTAAGAAGAGACCTGGGTGCTGCGCAGCATCGAGATACTCTTACGTAAACGTACATGACACGAGCCAGCGACACACTGAGGCTGGATGGGTACACCACTGTGTAAGTGATCATGGCTGACACAATGTTACGCGGGCCACTGCTGCATCCCTAAGCATTCTAGGAGTAAGCAAGGCATTACAACTGTTAGCTATTCCTCCAGAAAGGCATCTGCTCATTTATTAACATCAGAGGCAATAAACAGGACACTAAAAACAAACATGCACCAATTGTACATAATACAATGTAACGAAAACCTCTGTCCACTGCAACTGGTGAATGTAAACACACCCTTCCACCCACCCTTAGTGCTTTATCATCTTCACAAGTAAAGCATGAGGAGAAAGTAGTGAATTTAATGCTGCTCAGCACCTTTCGTAAAGTCAAAAGACTCAACATCTCCATATACCAAAAAACACCTGAAACTGTACCACCAAACACATAAAGCTAATCATCTCTCAATTTTAAACTGATATTTGATTTACACACTTTTTAGCTTGATAAATTTTAATAGTATTTAAAAATTATCTAAATTCATAAAAGTATTTCATAAATTCAACATTTAATGATTATTTACAAGAAACTGTGAAAAGGGTTAAAGAACTGTGGTGGAGAGTTCAAACAATATTACTAAATTCAACAAAATTCCAATCAAATCAAGGCAGAGGGCCTTGATTTATATCTTTATAAGCTTCTAATGAACAAGAAAAGTTCCAGTAATAAAAGTCAACATGAGAAATAATGTTGAAATTACCAATAAAAATATACTTTAATAAGCATGACACATGTTTGATAGCAACAATATGACTTTATAGAAAACCTTTAAAACATTGGCATGTATGAACTACCTGGTTTGATCAAATGTAAAGTTAATATTTTAGGATTAAAGAATTTGATTTCAAAAATACATTTTAGCAGCCATTATTTTGCTTCCAGTTAAAACAGAATAAAGTGTTAAAAGTAAAATTTATTGTCCACTAAAAGCCCCAAATTAGAAAATTTAAAATACTACACTATCTATCAATAACAGCTTTTAATGTGATGTAGTGTGAACAAGGATTGTGGAAGCCAAGAATAAATGACCAGACATACAGATGGGCACAAACTTTTGCTGAAATACTTAGGTAGCAAAATATATGAAAAATAGAAAAGTAAAAAGATAAAATTAAAAAAAATATTGCACAGCCACATTACCTAGAAAGTAAAGTTGATGTTTAAAAGGCTCTACACATGGATGATATAAATTATCTTCCATATAAAAAGATATAAATATGTCATAGAACTTAGCATCTACACAACTATGATACATTATTTAAATCATCGCTGAATGAGGTAATTGGTAAGTCTCTAACGATGCTTCTGTCCTACTGGAAATATTTGAGGGCAGCAACCAGGAAAAACTTTTCTAAAAATATTTCTGAATCCAGAACAGCTATGTGTGCAGCTCTCCCGATGAGTGAGTCAGCCGTGTTGGGCAACGCATTAATGACGTTGTAGCGAACCAAGTTACAGCCTTTGCTTTGCAGAACTGGGCGAAGCAAGTTGTGGATCATTTCTGAGTAGATCTGTCCTATAAAACAAACAAAAAGAAAAATTATTTGCATACCCGAAAAAGCCTATGTCAACTTTTCTGTAACTTATAAAATTTGTATTATTTCCACATAAAGCAGAGAAGTATGTGCGGTGCTGAGTAGGTTTGGCCCCCACGGGCTCATGTGTTTGAATGTTTGGCCCTTAGGGAAGGGGGCACTATTTGGAGGTGTGGCCTTACTGGAGGAAGTGTGTCACTGAGGAGGCTGGGCTTTGAGGTCTTAAATGCTTAAGCGTCCCTGTTGTTTTAACAGGGAAGAACAATGAATTTAACAGGTCATGTTAAATAAAAAGATAAAGATTAGATATATCATGTTTGTACATATATATATGTACGTAAACTACTATGAGGTGCAAAAATGTACTCCTTATCATTAATGGCTAAGTAGCTAATGTTTCCAGGGAAGGAGCCAATTTAAGCATGGTAGACTCTAGAAGTAGGATGCAGTCCTGAGGAATGACAAGAAGAGTATATAGAAAAACAAAAACAAAGACACCAGCATTTAAGAGGAGACAAATAACACATAAGTTAATCAAACAACCAACCAACTAAACAAACAAAAAAAACCCCACAACCAACCAACACAACCAAACCTTTTATTCCCTTCTTTCCTCTTTGATTTTACTGGGAGTCAAACTGGCTTTGTTAGTCCAGGCTATTTTTAAAAGTATGCTTAAAAAGGAAGACTTTATTTTCTTCGTTTGGCAACCCAGAAAGCAGTCCTAGCAACATAGAACCTCACTGTTAAAAAGACATTCATTTCATCTTGGCTGCTCCTGAGCATCTTTTGTACTTCCCCTATGCAGGCTTTAGTAATTCTGATGTCACAATAAATGTGAGATGAACCGAGTACCATGTGAGGCTCTGGCAGTACACATGTGTATTAAAAGCCCCTGCCTTAAGAAGCTATTTGCTGTCAGTGTGCACTGAGAAAAGGATCAGTTGTTTACAAAAAGAACTGAGACAATATTGGAAGTTAAAGCCCAATTTCTTTCTTTACTCCTGTATTTGTCAATAGTGACTTTGCATAGAACATACAACATCTTTATTTTAACTAAATGGAGCAAGTAAGATTCAGGTTGTCTGGTACCTTTAACTAGCTTTGATTTAAATTTTAACAAGCAGCAAGGAACCAAGACCACTCACTGACATTATAAAGGGGACAGTCCTTGCTGCCATTTTAACTTAAGTGGTATCCAGAAAAGCATAAAGCCCAAACACTACCATAACAACCAAGCCCAAGAATGGAGGGGAAAGCAAAGTTCAGAGTACTTTCCTGATAGGGGAACGCAGAAGCATTACTTACAGAGACAGCTCATATGGCAAGAGAGGAAGAACTGGAAAACATGGGGACAACAGCCTTTGACAATAGGAGGAAAAGGAAAGAAGTCACTTGTGACATATCCTGGGAAAAGCTCATTCAGGGACAAAACTCGCTGAGGTATCTGTTTACTTCATTACCTGACTGCTTGTCCTTTAAAGCTGTTTTACACATTTCGATGCGGGCAGAATGATAAGGGACATAGCGATCCTGCAGAGACCCTACCAGCACAACATTCTTGAAATAATGAAGCCCTAAAGGTAGAGAACAACAAATTATTGCAAAACTTAACCAGATGTAAAACTTAGTACCATAATAAAAATTAAGTTTCCACAGTAGTATTACTTTCTTTTCTCCCCCACCCCCTTCCCCCACCCCTTTGAGACAGAGTTCCTCTATGTAGCCCTGGCTGTCCTGGACTCACTCTGTAGACCAGGCTGGCTTAGAACTCACAGGGATCCACCTGCCTCTGCCTCCTAAGTGCTGAAATTAAAGGTGTACACCACCATACCCAGCTTCCAATTCTTTTTAAAAAGAGGCAAATAAAAATATAAAAATTACTTTCTTAAATTCATCACTCATCTGTGCAAGTGGTTCTAGGGACCATGCATTTTGAGTATAAAAATAACATTACTGAAAAGTTATCCCAAGCTACAAACACACTGTCATGTACTTTTAGAACAATTTTATTAACTTATCCAAAAGGTTTCCCACAAAAGATAACAAAACAATATACAACTACTAGGATGCTTTTAGGTTGTAATCCACAGAGACACAATTTTTGGAGCTGTGAATTACATAGCTTCTGTCAGGCTCATTAAACAATTTTTTTTCCCCTTAATGGCTAGTATATTAGGAAATACAATTAAGAAGGAAAGAAGTCAAAGTATTTTTATTTACAGATTATATGGTTTTCTATGTAAAAGTTGCTAAAAACTCAAACACACACCTCTCAGCAGCCTTCCAATATACAAATGACAGTCTGAAAAAGAAATCCAGTAAACAGTACTTTCCACAATAGTATAAAAATTAAATTATTGGGATCACTAACCAAATAAATCAGAAGAATTTTATAATGAAAACTTTATGACACTGAAAAATAACTTGAGGAAGACACCAGAAGATGGAAAGCTCTCCCATATTCATGGATCAGTAGGATTAACATAATAAAGATGGCCATCCTACCAAAAGCAATCTACAGATTCAATGCAGTCCCCATCAAAGTTCCAACATGGTTAGAGAAATTGAAAAGAAAATTTGAAACTTCATATGGTGCCACAAAACAAACAAACAAACAAACAAACAAACGAACAAAAAACATCAGCTACCTAAGTCAATGCTGAGCAATAAAATAATTGCTAGAGGTACTATAGTCCCTGATTTTAAGCTGGACTCCAAAGCTATAATAATAAAAATATATATGATATTAGCATAAACGCAGATACACTAATACACTGAATTGAAGACCTAGACAGAAGTCTACACACACCTATGGGAACCCGATTTCTGAGAAAGAAGTCAAAAATATATATTGGAGAGGCCAGTATCATCACCAAGCAGTGCTGGCCAATCTGGATGGCTGCAAATAGATTCCTATTTATTCCCCTTGCACAAAACTCAACTCTAAATGGACCAAGACCCTGAGCATAAGAACAGACACCCAGAATGTAACATACAAGGAATTGGAAAATAGGCTTGAACTATTGGCAAAGGACATTTTGCACACAACATTAATAGCACTAAGATCAACAATTAATAAATAGGATCTCATGAAACTGAAGAGCTGAGGTATGGCAAAGAATGCCATCATTTGAACAAAGCAAGAGGCTATGGAATGGGAAGATTTTTACCAACTACAAAAATCTATAAAGTACAAAAACCAAAAACACCTGTTCTCAAAAGATGAAATACAAATGGCTGAGAAACACTTAAGAAAATGTCAACAGGGAAATGAAAATCAACACTACTTTGAATCTTCATTTTATGCCACTAAGAATGGCCAAGATAAGTAACACAAGTAACAGCATATGCTGGTTAGCATGTGGGGAAGATATAAGAGTCATCTACTGCTGGTGGGAGTAAAAACTAATCCAGCTACTAAGGAAATTAGTGCTCAATGGTTAAGAGTACGGCCTGCTCTCCCAGAGGTCCAGAGGTTCAATTCTCAGCAACCACATGGTGGCGCACAACTGTCTATACTGAGATCTGATGCCCTTTTCTGGCATGCAGATGTACATGAAGAAAGAACACTCATTTACAAATGAATGAATGAATAAAAAATTTAAAAGATAAAAAAGATCCAGTATACAACTCTTGAGTATATATCCAAACAATGCCTCATCCTACTAAAGAGACAACTGTTTAGCAAGGCTTATTGTTGGTCTCTTCATAACAACCAGAAACTGTAAAAAGCCCAGGCATCCATGAATGGATGAATAAATAAAATAAAATATGGTACATTAATACAACAGAGTATTATTCAGTTCTTATGAAAAATTAGCAGGTAAATGGGTAGAGCTATGAAAAAAAAAATCATCCTAACTGAGAGATCCCAGACCCCAGAAGAAAAACATTATATGTTTTCTCTCACATGTGAATGTTTGCTCTTAAGCTTTCAATATGTGTTGTAATCCATATAAATACAGAGATTAGGTACTTTATAAGGTACCAGGTAAGAGAAGATCTTCCAAGGAAGGGAAAAATAGAATATATTGTCATAAAGATATAAAGAAGAAACTAGAATGGAGGATTATGTAGGAAGAGAGATAGAAGAGAAGAACAAAGGATGGAAAATGGAGAGGAACAACAAACACCAAAGGATCATTTAAAAACCATATGGAAACCTACTACTGTATAAGCTTTGTAAAATATGCACATATATGGAAAGAATTCTAATACAGTCATCAATATCCCAACTAGGCATCTTTTGCTACCAAGTTAAATCTTGCTGAGTCACTGACCAAAGGGGTCCCATTGAATCCCTATACATAACAGGCTATTGCCAAGGCTACTGGATGTCTTCAACAACCTGATGTTAAATTAGCTCTACTGTTGAAGACAACACTTACACATGTCATCAAACACAGAGAAGTTGAGCTGGTGTCTCCCTGGAAGCTTCGCCTCAACTGACAAGTGTTATGGTACTTTAAGGTACTCTGCATGCTACCAGAGGAGAAAGGTAGTCATCATTATCTCCCAAGCTACAGACTATAACCCACAAGAGTAGACTGCTATAAGATATACTTGTGCAACATTGGCACAAATGTTAATGGAGTAACCACGTCTTATTTAGATTAAAGGTCTATTCCTTGTTGGAACCTATATCTGCCACTGCTAAAGTGACTAAGAATATGAAATTAGACAGTTCATGAGAGTATGGGAAAACCCAATACTATTATTTTACAGACATTTTGCTATGTTAGTTCACTCAATCCACATCAGAGAAAATTCTTGTTCCAGAAATGAGAATTAACAAAGTGACCTACAAATGGACAATATGAAGATAGTAAGATAATTTGGAGTACTAAATCATAAATGAGATGTCTTCATCAGACCCCAACCCTCAATGCTCAGGGATCTATGTGGGAAAGATTGCAAGAGCCAAAAGTGATGGATAACTCTAAGCAATCAGTCAGTAACCTCAAGACACAACAGGACTGGTACATACAGGAAGTCACAGAGACTGGTAGCACACACAAGGCCTGTATAGATTTAAGCTAGATAAAGTCCCATTGTTGACAGGACAAAGTGGAGACAGGTTCTCACCTCTAAGCAAGAAGCTATCTTCAGTTAGTACCAGCTGACAAAAGGAAAATAATTCTCAGTGGAGCCCCAATGTATGTAATATTAACCACACTTCAAGATAAGCTCCATACCCAAGAGTAACTGGCCAACACAAAACAAGCTCAATTTTTTTTTTAATGTGCACACTTTTTATTTTGGCTTTTTGGGGGTTGTATTATCTTTTGATTATTCTGATTCCATTTTTGTGCCTCTGTAGTTTGTTTTTGCTTTTTGAAAGAAAGAGAAAAAGAACATACACTTGTGTGAGGGAGAGGAGGGAAGCATATGGGAGAAGTTAAAGGAGGGGAAAACATGATTTTTTTTAAAAAGGAAGATAGAACATTACAGCAGCACTCCACCAAAGAAAGCACAATTTCTGACATTTAAAAAACATGTTTGACAGCCATGAAACAAGAAATAAATATATACGGTAGTTTATAGAAAGGGCTGAAGGCTGAGTTAGGCAACAGCTGGAAGACCACAGAGATAGACAAGCAGAGCTCTTATTAGAATAATAACTAAGAGGGTTGGTGAGATGGCTGGCTGGGCAGGTGAAAGTGCTCACTGCACCAGCCAGATGACGGGAATTCAACACCCACAACTCATGTGAGAGTGGGAGGAAACAATTCCACCATGTTGAGCTCTGACTTTCAAATGTCTTTGTGGCATGTACGTGTCCACGCGTCTCTCTCTGTCACACACACACACACACACACACACACACACACACACACACACCTGTGTGGACACTCCCATGTGGACACTCCCGCACACAAGCCTATCTTCTAAACTTTTGTTAGTTACTTACCTGCTTTATTACTAAGCTTATATAAAAATGTTTGGCGAGGGTCTGAATGATCCCGACACGTCAGTTGTAAAAGAGAGCCTGATTTTTTCCATTTCTGCATAAACCAGAGACCTAAGAAGTTGAATATGATATGTGAGCACATATGGGAAGGTAGTAATATATACTAAAGTTATTAGTGTTAACATATACTCCTTTAAAAATAATATTTTATTAACATTTCGTTGGTTAATAAAATGTATTTGCAAGGTACTTCCACTCACTGATAAACACATTTACAAGCATAGTTTAATGGTGGTTTACGGAAGCTTTTGTCAGTAACAAAAAATGTAATTAATATACAAAGAGCAAACTTGGGAACACTGTATGTTTGAATATCCTACTTAAAATTATTAAAAACAAAAAAAAAAAAAAAAAGAAAAGCAGAAGGCACAAAAACTCAACCACAGTAGGTCCAAATGCCTGTGCACTGCGCTTTCAGTCTATTGGCAGCTGCAAGAGAGGACTACTAGACTACTTTAAACAGCACTTGAGCAACTTACAGCATTTTCTAACAACAATTCAATTTTATTTAAATCCTCTATTTTATTTTTCTTTATATTACCAATAATAACTTTCCACATATTTTTGAATATTATTTACCATGCATATTTACCATACCATATTATTTGCCTGCATCTATGCATGTTCATCAAGTGTGTGCTTAGTACATATATCAGAATAGGGCACTGGATCCCCTGACACCGGGAGTGACAGTAGTAAGCTGCCATGTAGAGGCTAGAAACTCAACCCAGGTCCTCCACAAGAGCAACCCTTGCTCTTTAATTGCTAAGACATCCCTCCTGCCCAAATAACCCATATTTAAATGACCCTTTACCAAAATACAAATTTAAATAAAATATCAATCATTCCAAGATTGTGCTATTTACTTCCATATTCTTTGTTTCTGTTTTATACAAGGAGCAGTGGAAAAATGGAGGGGAAACATGGTTCAAGTAATTAAATATAATAGACAAGGGAAGATGGAGAAAAGTATAGGAAAAAAAAGAGTCGACTTATCAGATCCTATACATGTGGTGTTATCCCTCACATTACTTAAGGATTTTTTTTTTAATCTCCCTTTCTCTTCTCCCTATCACATGACAGGGTCTTACTATGAAGGTCAGGCTATTCTCAAACTCATGATCTTCCTGTTTCCGTTTCTTAAGTGCTGGGGTCACATGTTACCTCTGCGTGGCTTTATAATGTCAATTATTTATAAATGAATAATTGCCTGGGCTTTGAAATCACTGGGTACAAATAGGATACAAAACAATCTGGAAGCAATAAAAAATTAAATTTATTTTTGCAGTGGGAATCTAAACTATCATATATATTTTTTTAAATCCAAGGAAAAAATAAAAACAACCAATAGGCAAACTAAGAACCTGTCATATCTCAATAAAATTTTTACACTGGCTTGGCACTTAACTGTGGCACTTAACCTTTACTCCTAACACAAAGAATGCACAGGCAGTCAAGACCAGCCTAGTCTAGATAGCAAGTTCCAGGCCAGATACAGCTACATAACAGCAGCCTGTCTCAAAAAAAAAAAAAAAAAAAAAAAAAAAAAAATTAAAAATTAGGGTTTGATCATTAATTTTAACATCCTTAGAAAATTTGGATTATTTCCTACAAATAGTTTTCTCTTAATCACTACCAAACTGAAACCAGTAGACAGCAGTCTACAGAAAGTTATTTAATAACTTTATAATATATTAAGCATATTTATTCATCTTTTCAACAAATAGAATGACCAGATGAGTTTACATACATGATAAAAATTTAGTAATCCTGAGTTTAGAGGAAACATCATCTTGGGGATTCTGACTGACACCATCTCAATTAGACTATTTTCTAGGATAACTGTTTGAAGTTTGAAGAATCTATCCTTAGAACTTGAGAGAAAATAACAGGAGAGGTGAGCTGTAACTGTCAGCAGCTTGTGGACTGAGGAGGGTGATAACCATGTCTTTTGAGTTAGGATCCATCATGGTCAGTCTTGACTGACAACTTGACATGGTACAGAACTGCCAGGGGAAGGAGGATACATGAGGAACTGCCTAGAATAGGTTGTCTTTTAATTCTTTACTACATTTCTTTTGTTTGTTTATTGCTGTGTTTCTACATGTGCACATGCATGCCATGGTTTTGTGTGTGTCATAGTACAGCTTGTGGGAGTAGGCTTTCTCCTTCCACCATATAGGTCCCAGGGATTGTCCTGATGAGCCTTTATCTGCTGCGCCCTCTCCCTTGGACTGCTCTCCTCTTAACTAGGTCAGCTGAGGTGGGGGACCCACCCTGAAGGTGGGCAATACCATTTTATGAGGCAGCCTTGGACTGAGTGGAAGAGGAAGCCAAGCACAGGCATGCTGCATTATCTGACTGTGAATGTCGTCTGAATAGCTACTTCAAGTTCCTGCCGACTTAATTCCACCACAGTGATGGACTGTAATCTGGAATAGGGAGCCAAACAAACCCTTTACTGTTTTCTGGTATTTTATTATAGTAATAGCAAATGGGATGAAGACTAGGGTCTAAGAAAGCAGGCATAGTCAGCAACAGAAGTCTGGTATGCAACTGTAGAAAGTGAGGGTGAAACAGTGGAAAAGTCAAGAGCATCAGGGTAAGCATACTTGGGTTTCTGACTGGTATTCAAAGATCAAGAATGTGGAAGAGGTGAAGTTACGCTCCTTTAAATTTTTTTATATTTAATTTTATGAGTATGAATATTTGCATACATGTAGGTATATGCATGACTGTTGGGATCTCTGGACCTGGAATGAGAAACCCCAGGTTCTGAGAATCTTGTGGGTGCTGAGAGTCAAACTTGGATTCTCTGAGAGAACAATGAGTGCCCTTAACTGATAAGCCAACCCTCTCTAGTCCCAAAGTTATACTTCTTGAATTAGAACTCGAAAAAGTGGCCAGGGTAGCTAGCAGGGAAGATCTGTAAAGCAACTGTTGAAATAATTACACAACAAAATAAAAAATTAGCCTTGTCTTCTCTTTTATGGGATTTCAGGTGTGTGACAAATTGTTTCTAAATATAAATACCAGAAAATTCTAACTTGTATTTAAATTATCTGCCCATGTCATATTTTTAATACAAAAAAATAAACTTTTTACCTGTATTGACGAGAGCACTGCTGTTGTAGAGTGTACCAAGGTGAGGTCCAGAGAGAGAGAGAAAGGTATGTAGTTTGCTGAGGTAATATTTAAACCTTGGCCTTGTAAGCACTGAACGGATTATTAAATTGCCCAATGAATGTCCAATAAAGCTGTAAGACAAAAACAAAAATTTATTTATTATATATTTGTTTTAAAGAGAAACAAACCAACAACCCCCCCCAAATCCCATCATGCCTGACATGTCAGAGATTATTCTGAAATACTTTTGAGATTTTCTTTTTAAATTATAGTGTAATACTTAAAATATTTAACTTATAAAGAAAAAATAATAGAATATAGATCTCAATTATGTTTTAGAAATAACATTTAATAACATCCATCATATTTAGTAACTGTGTAGAAATGAATAAATAAAAAATATTTGCAGGGACTGAATAGATCATAGATGGCTCAGCAGTTAAGACAGAGGGCCCTGGTTCAGATCCCAGCAATTTCACTGCAGCTCACAACTGTCTAACTCCAGTTCTTGGGGATCTGATTCCCTCTTCTGGCCTCCATGGTAACAGCATACATGACTCACATTCATGATGACAAAACATTTGTGTACAGGATGCAAATTTTTAAAAAACAGTCATCTAATGACTAGGTCATAGTTTTGCCTCTTGAACACACCCACATTATTTACTTGTTAAATTTCAAATATAACCATGCACTTATACATACAAAAACAAGATAACTTTTCAGAAATTATCTACCTGCTAGTCTCATGCTGTTGATATTTAAAAGTAAGGGAGTGAGGAGATAGTGCTGTTGCTAAAGTGCTTGCCTAGGAAGCACGAGGTCCAAAATTCAATCATCAAAATCCACGCTTAAAAATCTGCATATGTTAACAGTACTACAGACTGTTCTCTTCTATAAGTCACAGAAACACAAAAATACTATGAAATAATGTGTTACCTTATTTTTGAGACTGTTAAACTATATATCTGAATATACTGTATGATCTCATCCAAAAGGCGATCAGTCATGCAGTCAAAATCAGCAAAAGTATCATTCTAAACAAGAGGAAAACATATTACATACTAAAATATGTGCCATAACATGAAAAACTGAATACAATCATTTTTAGTTTAGGTGTTATCAATATAGTTCAGTTCACTTTTAGGCAAGTTAGTGACTGGAGCATTTACTCTATTAAAATGACCAAGTTTCTAGGGAAAGGAGTCTCAGTATCTGTAATAGCACTTGCCTCATTTACTTATGTCTTAGGCTAGCAATACTAAACACAGAGCCTCGTATAGTGGCTTAGTTAATAAAGTTTTTGTATAAAACGTAAACTCTAAAATGTTTTATACACAGCAAGAGAATTCCTAACTCAGGATGTGTATCATCTGTACGTCTGGATATGAAGTGACAGTAAATTTCCCAGAAGTCAGAAGTGTTTATATGACCACAGGCATTTTGCAGCAAGCAAAATGTAGAAACTGGCACAAGCATGATTGCTGCCACTGAAAATACTGCTTTATTGTACCTGGTTTCTCTCAGACATAAGAAAATCAACTCTTCCCCCAGGCAGTCCAAGTTCAATGTATGTTTTTACTAGTCGCAGATCTGCACTGTTTCCTAGAAAATGAAGAATGACGTTTAAAGGATGAGGTGAAATAAAAGGGGCCTCATACACTTATCATGCATTTTTACAGTTTTTCGAAACAGAAAGTTCATGTCTTAATCCACTTGCTGATAGACAATATGTTATGTGAGAGAGTTTCCAGCCATTATCCTTTAACAGTTTAGTTTTTAGGAAGTTTTGGCTCACTTATCTACCTAACAGCACACCGCTCTTTAGGTAGCGATTAACTGGACATAGCCACAGTAAATGACTGGCTCCCGATCACTGCCCTAGGTGACCATGTAACTAATCTTTTTATTATTTTTTTTTAATGCAGTTTACATTTAGATTTAGTCTGCTGACTTTCCCTTGGTGGCTAGGGTAGTTAAATAACTGTTAACTAAAAATACAAACAAAAGTATATTTAAAGACAGATAAACCATACAGATATAAAACACAGAACACCTTTAAAATTTAGTGGCTTTTTCTGATTCCTCTGGTTTACTAGCAATACACTATTATCAGGTTTCAATTTTATTTTGCGCTCCTAATATTTACTGTTTAGCTATTTATGATTAATGTATTAAGATAACGTACTTTTTATTCCTAAGTTTAAAATGAATACTTCTAATTTTCACTATTAAAAGTAAGTTTTATATGGCTGAGAAATATATTCAGTTAACCACAATTATGGGTTAGAGAGCAGTTCTAATTAATACCTAATGTTTGATGCATAGCTCATATTCACTGGGAATGGCTAACTGTGTCACATCGATTCTTCTTATTAATTTACTTATATAGTGCACTTTATATTTTTATTTTATCTTTATATTTTTATATTCTGGATATTAAAATTTTATTGTAATAATTATATATTTGATGCTAGTAGCTAGAGTTTTATTTAATCAAATAAATCTAGTTAATCAAATAAATCTATTTATCAAATAGTCTGTTTAGAGGAGTTTTGGTATGATGTTGTTACCAGATTTCGTACCACAGTTGGGATAACCAAAGAATGCGTTGGATTCCATCTTTTTTCTATTATTCTGATCCAACTTATGAGACACACAGACCATCTGTGTTTTGAAATTTCCAATGAAAGAAATCTGCCGGAAAATTCTAGTGTCAAAAAGTCTTGTTTTGTAGATAATCCTTTGATATCACATTATCTGAAGATAGGGTTAAAAGGTTGGTATTGAAGGTACTTTATTTCTTGAAGGGTCATTAAAAAAAAAAGATCTTTATTTAACATTTTTATATCCCATCAAATAGTTTGTTGTAGAATTACAATATGCAGTGTCATGTTAATCTAGAAATAGTTGGCTTTTCTATCATCTTCTCAACACAGAAAGGAAAATCTTCTGAGTAACCACAGCAGTTGTCATTATTTTAGTGATGCTTCAATTAGTAAGGGCACCAGTTTTCTTTTCTAGTTCGTACGGCACAAGAAGCAAGGTAAAAGAGAATAGGAAACTATGAAAGGGACAGTCCTGAGGTTATAGTTAATAAAATCAGCAAGAATAAAAATAAAAAATTTCAAAGCATTTATATGAGTTTCAGATCCATGGCAAATTTACTTAAAAAAACAACAAAAAAAGAAAATCTAATACATACATTTAGTAAAGTTTCAAAATGTAATATTCAATTTATTTTAGCAATTCACTATTTTAAGTTCAAAGATTGCAGGAAACTACATGTTCTGTTAGGAACAGCTACTGAACTGCCATGGGTGTGTCAACATGGGTGTGTCAATATGGGTGTGTCAATATGGGTGTGTCAATATGGGTGTGTCAACGGCTGCCACATACCGTCTAGACCATGGACACAGACAATGAGATGCACGCCGTCCTCAGAACTATCCTCTTCTTCCATGCTGAAGTACGGTGTGGAGGATGCCAGCAGAGGAACCTCACTGTACATGAACCCAGGCAGCTTAAGTTGCTTCAATTCTTCTTTTGCCTGAAGGAAGCTGAAGTGAAATATTACAGAAAATTTTCTTTAGTAAGTAAATATTCTTTAGTAAGGTTTCTTCGTTTTTAGAAACAAAAAGAGAACACAATTTAGAGAAGCACAGGAAAAGAAGATCAGCAATAGTTGTACACATCATGAAACCATGTGGGTCATCTAAATGATTTTATCAAAAGACAACTTTTTGGGATTTTTAGTACATGATCTAATTAGATACAATGAACATTTGAAGCCTGAAGTAACTTTAAAATAGTCTTTTAAACTTGAAACTGACTAAAAAAATGTTGGAAGTGGTTTATGCTTTCTTCAAAATTTAATATTGCATGCATAAAACGACCTTAAAAAAGTACTGGAAAAATGGCAACTGGTATTCATCAAGTAATCAAATTCTTTCTTTGTTCTCTTACAATTTAACAAAAAAGAAAGAAGCTGTCACAGAAAGCACGGTGGCGAGCATGATATTCAAGCAGGACGGGCTGATGAGTCTATTTTTTCTAACATGCTAATAAGGAACAGCACCAAGAGAGGTACATGGCTATAGCTGGCAGTATATAGAATTTGGCATGATAGCAGATCTAACTCGAAGACTCTAAACATCAAAACTGCTATCTAACATGACACGTGTGCTCATCCATTTGGCTGAGAAAAGTAGAAATGAAAAAGCTGATGAGTAATTGTCTGTGTAGTACATAGACTTTGCTTTCTGCTGCCTCAGAAAAACTGAGAAGACCCAAAAGATAGTATCAGTTTTTGTTTGTTTCTGAGACAGGGTCTCTCTATGTGGCTGTGGTTGTCCCTGGAAGGGCAGGCTGGCCTTGAACTCACAAAGATCTGCCTGACTGACTCCTGAGTGCTGGTATTACAAGGCATATGCTATCATGTGATGCTCATATGTAAGTTTAAAAATCAATGACTGTTTCCACCTTCTAGCTTTCGGCTTCATGGATCTTAACTTTGTATATAAACCAGAGTAACCTGTGAATGTTAAAAATCTACTGTACACACGCCCAGACCTCACACCTCACAGATCGTGAGCTGGTCGAGGCTGAAGTAGAACTTTTAGGAATCAGTGCACACAGACCCATCTGCTACTGCTGACAACTGACCTAAGCAAGGGGACTAGGCGCTGGTAGGCTTAAGGAGCTTCTACAAATGTGCCATTCATTTACTTAATATTACCCTGACTTCCCACATGTACTGATAAAACCTAGCTCTTTTCTGAAGTTATGGGAGGAAATGAGGTAGTGACAAAAACAGGTTCTAACCTTAGCTAGGAAACAACAAAAAAAGACTCCACCTTTTGGCACTATTTTTGATGTTCCAGATATACACTTAGATACAACATTGAGTTCCATTACTTACGCATGTATTTGAGGTTTTGGTGAATTTTCATACCAGGATGTTGAAGAAGTGAAGTTGTAAGAAATACTGCTTGGCTGCTTTGTAATGGCATCAAATTTACTTCTAGAAGAATATTTAACACCACAAGGAGAATCTCGGGGAGCAGATGGGAAGGACAAACAACCAGAAGTACAAACAGTAGGAACCGTTACGCCAGCCCTCAGATAGTCACTGTTTACTTTTTTGGATGGTTCATGTCTTTCTTCCCCTAGTGCATCTCCACTTATGTAGTGAACACTTACTGCTCCATCTGTAGCTGGAAAATCTGCTTCTTCATAATACCCATTTTGAACCATCTGTTGGTCCTCCTCCTCGTCGTCTTTGCTCTGTTCCTGCTGAAGATCACTAATTCCCTTCTCACAGGTTTCCTTCTGAGAGCTCACTGAGCTGCGGTAGGGGTTAGCACACGTGTCAGAAACATCCATATTGCTCTGAGATCCAAAATAATTTTCCACAAGCCCCTGTTTCACCACATCAGTACTGCTGGAAAGAGAGTCGCCTGTACTCAGTGGGTCACTTTCAATGACACGGGCTTCTGAATACACTTGCTTGTTATTTAACGGCTCACTAATTTTTCTTTCTACAGTTCTATCTCTACTAAGCTCTGCGTCAGTAGAAATAGAACCTGAAACAACACAAGGAGTACCCAAGCAAATCAGTGTTGAGCTTGGCGTTGTCACTGTTTCTGCTGAGTTGTTATTACACGTGTCATGACTCGGAGAACCTTTAAAGACAGCATCCAAGTCCAAATTAGGTTTGGAGCCCCAATTACTTTTAATATCACTGGAAGTATCTTCGCCTGAGGAAACAAGCTGTAAAGGGTCTTTACTGTTTGAACTTAAGGAATGCATGGCTAAACTCTCATTGTCCAAATGCCCCGAAAATACAACACACTGCTGTTGTAAAACAATGCTTGACTTTTTACTATCATCACACGTTGGCAGATCCACTGCTCCTAGATGTAACGCCGTCTTCCTGTCACTTGGATGACATTCAGGCACAGCACATTTCCTACAGCTGTCGTCAGCTGACAGGTCATCATCAGAAGGCAGGGAATTTATTGACGTCAGAGACGACTGTATTTCACTTAAAGCACTTGTGCTCTCAGTGCAATGACTTCCTAGAGAAAATTTTACATTGTGATCAGGCTTCACCAAGAGCGGAGTAAACAATCGCTCGCTGTTGCAAGGACCTGGCCCTTGGGGAGTTTCAAAGGCCAGTTCTGGATTTGGATGTGTTGCAAAAGAACTTGGTTCACTCTCAACACCTGAGTCTGAAAATCTAGAGGAGGCATATGTGGCATTAGTATCTGGTAATTTAATTGTGTCACCACTTACTACAACATGATATTCTTTTGTAGAAGGAACAGGCAGACTACTTCTTAATTTAGTTAATGATTCTTCCATAGAATGACCCGTTGTTTCCTGCACTGCATCCCTTTCAAGGGTTATTTCCGTAGTCTTGGATTTATCATTCGATTCTAAGGACTCAAAAATGGGTAGTAAATTATCCACAAATAGTTCATCTCTGCGAAGCTCTGTCCAAGGTCCTACTTTAACTGTTGTTTCCTCTCCACTGACAGACTCTTTACTGTTGGCCTTGACTTCCAGTGTTCTAGCTCCCAAAGATGGGGTTGTCTGACAGTCATGGCAATCATCTGGTGAGTGTCTAGACGCCAGACTATGCTCCGTATGTGAGATGTCACTATCGTCTTGGGAGAGAGCACGTTTACCTGAAATGGATAAATTGGCACAAAGATTTAGGCTGCCAGAGTTCAAGAGATCGAACTGGTCTGGTTGCATATTTTCAGTATCTGGAGACTTGTATTCAGTTCTGTCTGTATTAGCTGGCAAAGAGCTAGCTTCCTTTTGACTTGTCTGTCTGATGTAGGCTTTTAGGTCAAAATTATGTCCACATAGTGTGGGATCCAGACCTTCCTTCTGACTATGTGAAGGATTGCCTTCAAAGCATTTAGTGAGATCACTTGATGCTGTATTTTTCAAACATTTGTAGCTTACTAGAACGACAGAATCTTTAGAGTTCTGTTTTATTAACTTTTTCGTGTTCTCTGGTTTCATTGTTTTCATGAGCTTAGTGACCTTAACCTTGGATTTATTTGATTCTTCATTTTTTCCTTTTAGAGGTTTTGTTAGCTGCTTTTCACCTTCTGTATAGCAAATACTGGAGGCAACAGCAGGTCTGACTTTCAACTCTGGGCTAGAAAGTCCTGCTACAGAGCTTTCTTCAGTCTCATGTTTATCCATTCTACTGGCCTCTGATAGCTGAAGACTCTGAATTCCCATCCAGGGCGCTTCTAAGTCTTTTATCCAAAGAAAAAAAGATTCAAGTTTACAATAAGTGTGAAAACTCAAAGGATCAAGACTACTTTCTCTAACTATAACTTTCTAATTTCCTCATAAGTAAATGAAACTAGAGGGGGAAATGACTTAATGTTAGGGGATGGTTTTATGTATATTTGGAAAAATATGCTGAAATTGACATACATAGCTTATGTATTTTAGTTAGATTATACTTACCTTCAATAACTGAATCTAAATACCTATCTTCAAAGATTATAGGTAATGAATTGAGATCTCCATCTAATTCACTACATTCAATAGGTAGGGGTGGAAGAGAACTGCAGAAGGAAGTATTTTTGATAGCGGTGCACATCTGTAGATGACTCTGAGCACTGAAAAATATTCTTAAGTCAGATTGTAGTGAAAAAATAATTACACCCACCTCCACTTTAAATCTATCCTGTTCTCTTCCCCACCAGTTCTAGCCCCTTTCCTCAAGATACAACGTCCCTGGGAAAAGCTTCTTGGTCAGTGATTAAAACTGGCAAAGTAAAAATTAGGGTTTACTGATAATGAATTATTGAAATTATAAATTATAAAACTATACTTTGTTGACAAGCTAGTTCCTAATCTATTTTACCACTTCCTGTATTATCTCAAGGTGAATGTTAATGCATGCTGTTTGAAGTGCCAAATTTGCTGGAAGCAGCACACAGAACTAGTATTAAAGGCTCACTGCTTCCTACTTATTTAATGAGAACGCAAGGGAAACCGAGTGTTCCACACAGCTGCTTTACTGATACATGTGGATAAGAACACCGAACAGCTATTTAAAATAGGATATATGAATTTCTAACACAAAATAGTGATCAGAAACATCTTCTAGAAGAGTGGATAGATGGCTCGGTGGTTAAGAGCATTTAGTACTCTGGCAAAAGTCTTTGTTTAATTCCTAGCACCCACACGGTGGCTCATCTTTAACTACAGTTCCAGGAGAACTGACTCCTTTCTCTGATCTCCAATAGTATCAGGTACATATATGGTAAACATAATCACATTCAGACACATAAAAAAAGTGCAAAAATTTTTTTTAGAAAAACCACTTTCTAATAAAAAATTCAAGAAAATAAAAAAGTGTATTATAAAAACTCAATTTACTTATGACCCAGTCAGAACAATTAATACCTGCCCTTGTTTTATAATTCGAGATTGACTGCCTTCTCTGTCCAGTCACTGTTTATAGGTATTTTCAGGATGTAAGATATATATATGCACTGAAATATATTCTGTATGATTTGACAAATGAATACACAACACAAAGACTATTTCCATCTACTCGGTTTCCTTACATTTTCCAGCCACATCAACCCCAAGAGGATCACTGAACTTTCTTCACCTTAGTTTTGCTTGTTCAAAACTTCATATATTAAAAAGAAAAGTCATAATACAGTATTCACTCCTTTGTATCTGCTTTATTTTTCTCAATGAAATGACTTCAAACAACTCTTTAAAGACAAAGAAAATGAGACCTAACCACATTCAGTAGTATAGATGGAAGGCATTTATTTTGCACTTTTTTGTTTTTCAAGCCATGGATTCAAGACAGCTCTGGCTGTCCTGGAACCCCTGTGCAAACCACACTAGACTCAAACACAAAGATCCACCTGCTTCTGCCTCCAAACTCCTGGGATTAAAATCATGTAGCACCAGCACCCAAGTATTTTAGATATTTAAACTGTGTATCTTTTATGTCAGGGAAGACAATGTCATTCACATTCAGACTATAAAAACCTGATGTGAAAAAAGGTGAATGTGAGCTATTCTGACCTGAGAAAGAAAACATAGAAGACGGCATGTTAAAGAGAAGTACACAGTAACATCCTTAGGTGTGACACAGCTCACAGCAGGGGACATGGCACAAGTTCATTCTGCTTTTTGTTGAACAGACAGAATTTTCAAAAGATAACTCCTAAGATTACACCTAATATGATTAGAGTTCTACATTTCAAATTCCTTCATTTTCTTTTGCCTTAAATACCATGAAGTCTGTCATTAATAAAGTCTAATATAACCATACAAAAGGAAACAGAATTATCTGTATTTTGGAGTTGTGCTACTTACTGAAGTTCTTGATAAGCAATGGCAGCTTCTCTTGGATGTTCAAAACAAAAGAATGCCTCCGAAAATCTGCGAACCTAAATAATTTTAAAGAAGAGCATTGATAATGTGACAGTTTCATTTATCAGTCTGGCACAGAATATCAAGCAGAGATGCTGACTCCACTAGGCATTCAAAAATCATCCCTGTGAGAATTAAACTTTCCCTCAGTATTGTTGTCACTGTATTTCTACATTGTGTAGAATAAAGAAACAAGAGAACTGAGCAGCTAAAGTTTGCATTTTGGATCTCATTTCTCCTCCTTAAAGGCAGAGATGGTATTGTCCTATTTGTTTTGTCTACACTTTCCAGAATAGTGCCTGACACATATGCTATATGTCAGACATTAAAGTACATGACAATCAACTGTCTGATTTACTGGCTTTGTGCACTTGACCTCTGAGCTTCAGGTGATGCACTTTCAAACTGACACTCAGTACTTGCTGTGCGTCCAGCCCTGTGAAGAACAAAGAACACACGCAGCAGTAGTTTCAGAGCGGACAGTCTATATAACACGTGCTCTGTAACTGCTGTGCTAGCGGTTGCTGCATTCTGTCTTCACACAACTATGCACAGATCAAACCTCCTTCCTAGAAATACAGGGACAGGAACTATGTTTTATTTTACTGTTTAAGACAGGGTCTCACTGTATAGCTCTGTTTGGCTTGGACCTTGCTATATAGACCACAGTGGCCTTAAACTCATGGAAATCTACTTGCCTCTGCCTCCCAAGTGCTAGGATTAAAGGTATGTGCCATGATGTCTGAAGGAACTATGAGCCCTCTAATGTATTTTACCATGTTATAAAAGAATGTACTTGGTAAATATATATTTAATTTGCTGACTATTTCTTCCACTGTTTTTGTTTTGACATTTATTTTTAATTATGAAAACAAAGGCTTTTTTTTTTTTAAAGGTACTAAAGCACTGGTAAGCCAATTAAGAGAGGGAAAAGTTATCTTGTTTGGGTACACAGAGGGAAGAGAAATACATCACATGTTTAAGTCAGATCATGGTTAAGATTTTTTTTTTGGTGTGTGTGTATACATACATGTACTTGGTGACTATAAAGTATAAGTCTATACTTTATGTATAGACACACACACACATATATATATACTTCATATATAGATTATAAAGCATATATGCATTTTTATTATATTAAGTGCAAAAAGAGAGGTTTCATTGTAAGACTCCATACTATAATTTAATGATACCCAAATTCTTCCTTAACCCCTTCCTCCCTCCTTTGCCTGTTGCCCAGAAAACTCTCTTTTTCATTTCAGGTAACCTTCCTTTTCTTTAGCGTCCACTTAATTTCTAGAGTTGGCGAGCTGCTTCCCTTCTCTCCTAAATGGCCCTGATTCCTACAATAAGTAGCACTTCTTGCCAGTGTCCTACCTAGGAGGCTCTGCTAGGACTTTGATTTAAGCCTTAACATGCTCTGGAGGAGGGATCTTCATTTAGTAAGTGAGGAAGCTACTGCAAAAGGAGTCAGGGAAAGGGTAAGTGATAAACCTGCAGCTTCAAGTACCAGTTTGGGAAATTCCATATCTGGTGCTCTAAAGCTCTTCTCTTTTGTCTTTCTACATCAAGGTTTTGTTATCAGAAATATTTCCTTGCCTCTATGTACTAATACGAGGTTCTTTTCCTAAATTTCCTTACAGTTTTTAGCACACTGGAATGATATGCAATGAATGAAGTTTTTGTATCACTGTAACTAATATATGACTGCCACCTGATGGCAACACATAGTATTAAAATTTAAGTTTTTCAAATTTAAATTTAGGGGGTACAAAAATACACAGTATTGCTTTGTTATACTTGCTTATAAAAATTTAAAACTCTAATTTAAAAATCATTTACTTGGCAATATCACAACTATTCAAACTGAAAAAAGATACTTTTGCTTTAAAAGGCTAAATCTTTTTTTTCTCTGGGTTCACTCTAAAATGCTGGTAAATTGTTAGGAATATTTTGCTGTAACAATTTTATATGCCTAATGTTGAGTGCAGTCTCCATCTGATAAATTAGGCTCATATATATTGTGAAAATGTTTACTTGATTACATGTCCTTTGCTCTGTGTGTTATAGGATAACATAATGCTTTGTTCCACAAAACTTATTACCATTTAATATTAGATACAATTCTAGCTATTAAGTGAAATGATTTCTCTATCCACTCTCTTTTAAAAGCAAATCAACAAAGAAAAAATTCTTTTGTATGCATGACAGGCCATTTTATTTTATTTTAATCTTACTTAATTAAAAATTTCTAGGCCTTTCTGCTCTTCCTGATACTTGGAACTACACCCAGCACACATGTGAGGCAGTTCTTTCCCAATGAGTTATGCCCCTAGTTCACCATTTTTCTAGTTCTATGGAGGTATCTGAGTTGTGACATTATATTCTTAAAGTGCAATTTGATGAACTGAACATGAAAGCATCACTGGGCTAACAACATGAACACACCCATCAAAAAGAGCATGAAGATTTGCAGAGACAATTGCACGTGGGACACTGTGAGCACCAGAGGTTTTTGTTTTGTTGTTGTTGTTTGTTTTGTTTTGAGGCAGGGTCTCACTCTGCAGTCCTGGCTGAACATGTAGTTCAAGTTGATTACAAACGCATGTAGTTTTACTCTTATCCAAGTACTGGGATTACAAACATGAACTATGATTACCAGCTACAACAGCTCGATACAAAAAAATCCACTTTGGGCACAGTAGCACACACCCTTAATCCCAGCATTTGAGATGCAGAAGCAAGTGGATCTTGAAGCAAGAGTTCAAGGCCAGTGTGATCTACATAGTGAGCTTTAGAATAGGTAGTGCTACATAGTAAGAATCTGTCTCAAAAACAAACAAACAAAAAAACTAAATTAAAACTACCTTTAAAAAAACGCACCCCTCCTTCATGTAAGTAAAGGATGAAAAAGAAATAATAATAATAATAATAATAATAATAATAATAATAATAATAAATACCACTTGGGACCTTTTAACATAGGATCTAATATTTCAATAATTTTAGTAGACTACAAAACCCATTTGTTCAGGTTAAGCATACAATCTAAACTTTGCATTTAATGCCATCATCCAGAAAAGACTAAGTGTGTACTTTCTAATTAAGAAAGTAGAAAACCATGAATCACATAAATGTTCCCTATAAGTTAAAATAATTTAAAAGAAAAAATTCTTTAGAAAGTACATTATTGGTAAATAAAGTTTACTTTGGAGAGATGTATTTAGGAAAATGCTATGTATGTTTTTGAATGCTTATATAAAAAAGCTATTTATAATGACAGTAGAAGTGGAAGTCTGTTCAATCCTTGTAAAATACTAAACAAAAGCTCTTTATTTAGAAAATATTTCTTAATATCTTAACCTTCACATTGAGTTGTTAAAAAATCTATTAAGCAGTGTTAGAGATGAGTGTATCTCTAAAAATGCAATGAAACCTTTCACACCATTATAAGAGGTAAAAACGGCAATGGATGTTATGCAAACCTTTCACATTATTATTACAGGTAAAAATGCAGTTATGCAAACTTATCCTAGAGCATACATATACAGTACTGTTAGAAAGATTTATTTTTGGTGTCCTGGATCAAACTCAGAGGCTTGTACAAGCTAGGCAAACAATTTACCACTGAGTTAAAATAGCAAGTAGCCAATACACCCATATATATGTACATATATGTGTGTGTGTGATACATATATATGTGTATATATATTTATATATAGATAGATATATTTATATATCTATATCTATCTATCTATCTATCTATCTATCTATCTATCTATCTATCTATCTATCATCTATCTATTTTTTAAATCCTAAATCTTACTAAAAGGTTCTGGGAACTCCCTGGCCCACTGACTGGTCTTACTGGGAAGCTGTATCTCCGCATTAGGATGAGGTTAGTCAAGTCACTTGGTACTTTTAAGTGCCAATGTAAAAATGTCCTTTCCTCAGTCAGAACTGGACTCAAAGGAGGATGTGCCCATTCAGCTAATCCACTCTTCCTACACGAATGGTGTTAATTCAGGGAACAGCATAATTCTGACAGTAACTTGCAGAACTTAAAAACAGGTACCTAGTTCTGGACCTCAATCATTATTTTGTGTTTCTTAGCCAGGCTTGAAAATTCTGTTTTAATCTCTACTTTAACTTCATCACAGAGAAACTGGTTCAGAATTCACCATTAAATAAAAATAAACTACAAAACCAGACAAAAGACATTAAATAATATCAAGAACAGAAGAAAATAATCAAAGAAGCAGGAAGATGTAACACCCAACCAAGAAGTAAATGCAGTTCCTAGATGACTTCAAGATTACCTGGATGTTACTGAAGTTGCCAGTTCTATTTTAAAAACTCTTTCTGTTAGCATAGCTTTATAAAAAGAAACAAACAAGCAAACAACCTCCTTCCCTAATACCAGGTCTTAGTTCCATCCCTGTCAACAAACAAACAACTGACTCAGCTAACATTGAAACATGATGACAATCAAGATGGGATAATTTAGATGGATGGAAACTATCACTTAATAAATCTAGCCATACCATAAAATGGTCAAGATGCAAAATATATATTATACTCCTAGTTGCAAACATTTGTAAAAACATCAATAGAAAATGTGTACAAATTTCCGACACTGAAACCAAAAATGCTTACAAAACAAATTTAATATAGCCCCAATAAAAGGTAGCTACACCGCCCCCATTCATGTATACTGCACACATAAAGACACACATAATAGAATGCCAAGAAGAGCAATGTGGGCAAGGATGTGCAAAAGCCACAAAACCCATTTGAACTGCTAACAGAAATGTAAGATTGTACAAATGCTGTGTAAAGAAGTTTGGAGGTTCCTCAGAAAGCTAACCAGATTACTGTATGACCCGCTAAGTCTATTCCTGGGCAAAGTCAACAGAAATGACAGCAGGTAATCATGCAAATACTTTCAGACCAATTCCATAGCACCACTATTCAGAGCAGTCAAAGAGACAAACGAATTGTTAGTTTGTTACGGTGACAGAAGTACTGTAAAGAGAGATGCTAATTTTAGCTCAAAATTTCAGAGGGTACTGTCCAAAATGACAAGCACAGCATGCGTGCTGGAGAGCCTTGCATCAGAATCAGAAGACATAATACATCCTGAAGTTATGCCCCAACTGACCACCTTTTGCCAACTAGACAAGTCTCTAATGTTCCATAACCTTCTAAAAGGGTGTCACCAAGGGCTCTCACACACAAGTCTTCTAGGGGTATTTTACATTTAAACCATAATAGTGGTATATCAATCCAATGGAATTACATTATAATATGAAGAAAAGTGCTAATATGTGTAAATAATGGGATGGGCTAGAACAGTATACTAAGTGAAAGAAGTGAAACACAATGACCAGGTCTGCTTACACTTATATAAAACATGCAGAAATAGTACAAGCGAGACCAGTGGTTATAGAAGAGGGAAGGGAAAAGAAAAATGACAGATTTCAATTTGGAAAACTATCCTGGGATGAAGGTAAAGGTATAACATTATAAATATACTAAATGCTACTGAATTATATATAATTTTCAATTTGTTATAAATGTTTTTCTGATCACAAGTGAAAAAGAATATTTGGAAATGGCTACCTGTTACCTATTGCACTGACTCTGGAGGTTTGTTCAATAAATATTTTGATTTCCTAGCTATTAGGCTATAGCCTAATAGGGTGTTAAATGTTTTAAGTCATCAATCCCAGTGAATAAGTGCAACATGTTCATATCACTTCATATTCGTACCAAATGAAAATTCAAAATTGTATCGTATACTGTCAAGGTGATCACAGAAAAATAACTGAAATTATATTTTACCCTATGTGTAAAACACAAATGGCACAGCAAACTAGAATGAGAATGAAAGGTGTGCTAGCATACACTTGGACTACTGTTCTTTTTCTACATGCACATATTTTCTGTGCGCATAGTTCCTCTTATAACCTCTCTTTTCTCTCATTAGTCCTCTAGACAGCTTTACCTCTACTTTCCTGTCATATACACACAAATGACTTTGTTTATCCACAAATGATAAAATCAAGCAAACAAACAACATACAATGCTCTCCCGCCAGCAGTGTATAGGGTTCCCTTTTATCCACATGAAGTCCGGTGTTTTTTGTTCTTCTTGCTGTTTGTGAGAGAAAGTCTTACTATATATAGCTCAGGCTGCTCTTGTTTGTATTCTCTTGTCACAGCCTCCTAAGTGTTGGGATTACAGATATGTTCCAACATGTTTAGCTGTTTAAAGTCTAATTTATGTTCACTGCCCCCATTCCTAACGCCTAACCCAGGCTCTAGGAATGCCCCCATTCCTAACGCCTAACCCTACCTCTTTCCTTTTTAAAAGTTTTGCTCTGAGGAAAATCAAACAACTCAGACCCTTGCACATGCTAGGTAACAATTCTATCACTGAGCTATATTACTCACTAGTTGTTTGTTTGTTTACTTGATGTGCCAGGGATAGTTCTTCTAATCCTAGGAATAAACTTGTAAATTCTAAGCAAGTATTCTCCTGCTGAAGAAACAAAGCCACACCCAGCCTTCTTTTTAGTTTTTTTCAGACAGGATCGCATCAGATTGCCCAGGCTCACTTTGAATTCACTCTGTAGTCCAGGAAGGCCTGGAGCTTGTAAACCTTAAATCGTAACTATCTGAATACTTGGGTTTAGAAGCCTGCAGCATAAAGCTTGCTTGATGATATTTTTATTAACAAACATTAATTGTATATACTAATGGGGTTTCTTGTCATATTTCAATACATATATACAGTGCACACTGATCAAATATGGCCTCCTTTTTTCTTGCCTCTGTCCTTTCCCGCTATTCTATATTCAGGTCAAGAGAATTGCTACTGTATATTCAGGTCAACTTTTTATTTTTAGCTTTCATGTGAGAACTTGCCTTTTTGGGTCGGTCTTCTTTTCCTTAACACACTATCTTCCAGTTCCATCTATTTTACTGCAAATTAAGTCAATTCATTTTACTATTTATAAATGTATATAAAACAGATGAACTGTGCAAAGGTCAACTCTATCTAGTACCTGAATCTGCTGCATCTCTAGACCACTTGTCAGCTGTACAACTTTGGCCAATCACTTTCTTTCTCTTCCTAATGTCATCTCCCCCCAGTAACATAAAAAGAGTAAGCTATTTAATTCATGGGATTTTGATGATTTAAATTAACAGTATAAATCTACTGTACAGTATCTGGCTGATAACTGATTATATAGATGATCTATTAAGTAAAACCACATAAACAGATGAACCAGGATCCTTTCCAGAACATTCCATGCTTCCCCTTTACTCCCAAGAGTACAAAAATGTACTAACCACAACCAAAAAACCGTTCTCCCTCCTTTTAACCTGTAGAAGAATTATTGGGTTCCTAGTCAGTGCTCCTGGAAGAATCGTTGCAATTTCATAATGGGTTAGTAACATGCATGTTGCTATGAACTAAAATAAAAACACAAAGAGAGAAAATGAGGATAAACTAAATGGCCCAAAAGTTACAAAAGGGTAAATACGGTGAAATGGGGAACAAAAATTTGTACATAATGAAGATGTTAATGATGATTTTCAGACATTTTTATTCATTTCATTTCATTTCATTAAGGTTTGCAGAAGATAGCATTTTATGGCCCAATGAAAATGGTGCATTACTAAGAAGAGTTTGAATGAGGCACATCAGTATCATAGAATGTTAAGTTACTCAACAGCAGAATCACCGTATCAACTTAAGACTTTCCTTGTTGTTGGTCAGAACTATAAAACTATATATGCCCAGTAAGACTAAATGTTTAGCACTGGCTCCATATAAAGACAATGGACTCAGAATTATTTTTTTAAACCAATGAATTGTGTTTTCTATAACAGGCATGTTTGATTTAAAGATATGTAAGACAAAAGTTTTGATGCTTTAGTAAGCGATTATGTAAGACTACATTGGATATGCTTATTTCTATATGAAAATAACCCTATTATATGCTGCTATACATTTGAAATCCAAATATGACTAGGCATTCTGAGAACACTATCTATTTGGCATATCATTTTAACATCAGACACAACACAAATTAGTGGATTATTTAACTCTGTAAGATTGTCACATCAATTGTTACTTTGACCATCAGCCCTAAAAAGACTGTCCAGTTCAAACGAGATTGACATAAGTTAATACTAGCAAATTCACAAAGTTCATCATTCAAAGTCTGTAAACTACATATAGTGATCTACTTAATACTGGACTTATCTTGGGTACAAGCTATGATGAACATTAAATATTAATAATTAACAGTAAATAATTAATCATTAGCATTAACATATGGTCACCTCTGATGTTACAATATGAAACATTTTGATATAAGAGATGTCACTAGGAAATGTGGATACAGCTTTGGGTTCAGTATCCAGAACCAGAGTAACAATAAGAACAAGGGAGCACAGTTTTATTATTTTATTTTATTTTATTATTTTATTTTATTTTATGTATATGAATGCTCTACCGCCTGCATGCCAGCAGAGGGCACCAGATCTCATTATAGATGGTTGTGAGCCACCATGTGGTTGCTGGGAATTAGACTCAGGACCTCTGGAAGAGCAGCCAGTGCTCTTAACCTCTGAGCTCTTATAAGTGGATATTAGACATATAATATGGGATAAACATACTAAAATCTGTACACCTAAAGAAGCTAAGCAAGAAGGAGGACCCTGGGTAAAATGATCAATCCTCACTTAGAAAGACAAATGGGATGGATATTGGAAGAAGGAGAAAACAGGAAACAGGACAGGAGCCTACCACAGAGGGCCTCTGAAAGACTCTACCTAGCAGGGTATCAAAGCAGATGAGACTCATAAACAAACTTTGGGCAGAGAGCAGGGAATCTTATGAAAGGTAGAGATAGTAAGACCTGGAGAGGACAGCAGCTCCACAAGGAGAGCAACATAACCAAAAAATCTGGGCAGAGGGGTCTTTTCTGAGATTGATACTCCAACCAAAGACCATTCATGGATATAACTTAGAACCCCTGCTCAGATGTAGCCCATGGAAGCTCAGTCTTCAAGTGGGTACCCTAGGAAGGGGAACAGGGACTGTCTCTGACATAAACTCAGTGGCGAACTCTTTGATCACCTCCCCCTGAGGGGGGAGCAACCTTCTCAGGCCACAGAGGAGGACAATGCAGCCAGTTCGGATGAGACCTGATAGACTAGTGTCAGAAGGGAGGAGATCTCCCCTATTACTGGACTTGGAGAGGGGCATGGGAGGACTGGAGAGAGGGAGGGTGGGATTGGGAGGGAATGAGAGAGAAGGCTACATCCAGGATACAAAGTAAATAAACCATAATTAATATAAAAAATTAGTCAAAAAAAAGAACAAGGGAGCAACGAAGGGGGAGAATGAGTCAACCAGAGAAAGCGAGCAAAAAATTTCTCATCAGTTTACCTCTGTAATAGCACAAAGTCAACAGTGAATATACATTATAAAGCCATGTAACTCACTATGCTATCTTTTCCTAAACAAACACTGTACAACTTCTGGACTACTTTGGTTATTGTAGGCTTTTCAGAATGTCAAGGCAGTTTACTAAGTTCATGTTGAATTGCATTAATGGGATCAATAGACATGCTATGCTGTAACTGCCACTGTCTTTGTGATGCACAACAAAGCAGGGTAATACAGTATTTCCTTGTTGTATCCTAATTATACTTTCTTTCCTTCAGGAGTTAAAATCTGTATGATTGTCGAATCAGTTGTTACTCTGACATTAGTCCTAAAAAGAGATTGTCCAGTTAAACAGAGATTAACACAAGTCAAAGAGATTGACATGGGCTATTCTGATATTATTAACAGGGCATGGAAAGGGAAGCTCTGGGTAAAATGTTATATATTTAAGCGTGTATATGTCTTGGTGTGGTGTATGCAAATGAATGTGTAGGTGTAAGAAGATATTTTATGTCTTCCTCTATTGCTCCCTTTATTGAAAAATGGTGTCTCACTGAATGGGAAACTCACTATTTTAGCTGGGCTGCCTGGCCCAGAAGCTTTCAGGTTCCACTGAGATCACCTCTTGATTATGAGACAGGAATGCAAAACATGACTGACATTTTACATGGGTGTTGTGCATTTGAACTCAAACCCTCATGCTTGGAAAATGAACCCCTGCTTAGACGTAACCCATGGCAGCTCAACATTCAAGTGGGGTTCCCTAGTAAGGGGAACAGGGACGATCTCTGACATGAACTCAGTGGCTGACTCTTTGACCTCCTCCCTCCCCTAGGGAGGAGCAGCCTTCCTAGGCCACAGAGGAGGACATTGCAGCCAGTCCTGATGCTACCTGATAAAATAGGGTCAGATGGAAGGGGAGGAGGACCTCCCCTATCAATGGTCTTGGAAAGGGGAATGGAGAAGATGAGGGAGAGAGGGTGGGATTGGTAGGGAATGAGGGAGGGGGCTACAGCTGGGATACAAAGTAACCTGTAATTAATATAAAAAAATAAAAATTATTAAAAAAAAAAAGAATTACTTATCTCCTAAGCCTCGGCCCTTAGGATCAAAGGATTTTTGTTGTTAATTCTTTTTTCCCTCTTATAAAATATTTAAGGATGGCATATAAAGTAATGTTTTTGTCGTAGAGCTTTCACATATGTACGTCATTAATTTAATTGCCTCTTCTCTCTGGATGATTCCCTCCCTTCTACCAGATAGTTCTCCCTTATGCATTCATGTTACCCATACTTTTCCCACAGGTCCCTTTAAAATCTCTTCTATCTTATGATCAACTCTTTCTCTCTCTCTCTCCCCACCCCTACAATTTAAAATCTAGGTTGTTCATATGAAATAAAATAATGAACTATAGAAATGATCCCTCAGGAAATCTCAGAGAAGAAGGGGGCAACAGAAAGACCTGCAGGGGACAGGAGCTCCACAATGAGAACAACAGAACCAAAAAAATCTTGGCCCAGGGGAACCTGAAACTAATGAATAAACCAAGGACCATGCATGGAGAGGACCTAGATCCCCTGCTTAGATGCAGCCCATAGGCAGCTCAGTCCCCATGTAGTTTGTTAGTAAGGGGAGCAGGGGCTGTTTCTGGTATGAACTCAGCTCATGAACTCTGGCATGAACTCAGTTGCCTGCTCTTTGATCACCTCCCCCTGGCAAGGTGACCTGACAAGGCCACAGAGAAAGAGGATCCAGACATTCCTGATGAGACTTGATAGGCTAGGATCAGATAGTAGGGGAGAAGGAGTAGATTAGGGGAGGGACATAGGGGAGGAAGAGGGAAGAAAGGTGGAACTGGGAGATGAGGGACAAGGCTATAGCCTGGATACAAAGTGAAAGAAGAAAAAAAGAAGAATGAAGAAGAAGAAAGAAAAAGGAAGAATAAAGAAGCAAGAAGAAGAAGAATAGAAAAGAAGAGTATCTTCTAAGTCTACATCAACCAATTAATAAATGGGCTAATGAACTATTTGAAAAGAAAGTTCTCAAAAGCCAAGTGAAACAAGTATTCAACCTCCTTAGCCACCAGGAGAATAAAAATTAAAACTGCTTTGTGATTTCATCACATTACAGTCAGAATGGCTATCAAGAAAACAGTGATGAAAATGTATTGACCCCCCCCCACCCAGAGAGGCAGGCCTACACTCAAGTCTTCACTAAAGTCCTAATTTTCCAAGAGCACCAAGGAAAAGGCTTCAGCTCATCAGTGTGGGCACCACCATGGGAACTGGCTACATTTCCACTAAAATTCATCACTGCTCAAAGTCGTGGTGGTAAAAAATGTTAGTAACAATTGCCTGAAAGAAACACATTGCACTCATTGAGCTGTTCATTTTACATTACTATTCTAAGCTAAAGATCATTAGTAAGGTGAATACTGTAATTATGCTATCTTTTCCACTGCAGAATCTCATATTAGGCCTTTTAGAGAAGTGACTCATCTTTATTAAAGGACTTCTAAGAAAGAACCCTAAAAAATAGTTTTCAGTATGACATTCTATTTACTGAAATATAGTAACAACAACAACAACAAACAGAAAACTTATATCAAAGAGATAAGTAACAACATGAAAAAATAGTCCATTAAAAAAATCTAATACAATGAGAGGTTTTCTTTAAGGCCAATCTAGAAAAATATAAAAAGCATAAAAATATTAGTAATGAATGGTGGAAAACACTATAGATCTCACAGATTTTTTTTTTTAAATGAAGGATTCTGTTATTTGGTAATAGTAAAATTTAAAAGGTAGACAGAATAGAAAAACTCCTTAGAAAAATATAATTTATTAAACTGTATGAAAAAAATAAATGAAATACAATGTCCCTTACTTACAATGCATCATTTTATTCTAGTTACTGGGAAGAATAGACCAAAGTGAGGGTATTTTATGCAATCACTAGCCAAAACTCTGTAAAACACAATCCACCATAAAAGATAAAGAGATAAGAATAATTACACATTAATTGACTTGAAAGGGCCATCAAAACTAAATGTCAATCTGAGTTTGATCCTGAAAATGGGGGCGGGGGTAAGATTTGTCAAACAGGACATAACAATTGGTAAAATTTAAATATGGGCCATGTTGTGGTTTGAATGTAAAACTTCCCCTATAGCTCATGTGTTTGAACACATGATCACCAAATGGTGACACTGTCGGAAAGTAATGGACCCTTTAGGAAGTGAAGCCTTGCTGGAGAAAATGTCACTGGCGATGCGCCTTGAGGGTTCACAGTCTGGCCCCACTTGCTCTTCTCACTGTCTCTCTGCTTCCAGATGGCTAACGCAATGTAAGCAGCTGGCCCCATGCTCTTGATGTCATCCTTTCCCAGCCATGGTGGACTGTAGCCTCATCTGAAACCTTAAGCCAAAATAAACCCTTCCTTTCTATGTGGCTTCTATCAGGATATTTTATCACACCAACAAAGATTTAACTAAGATAGGCCATATACTAAATATCATTACTATACCAGCATAAAAATTTCTAAAGTTGGCTACTATGATGGATAAGCGGTTCTAATCTTGGGTAATAAATACTGAAGTAATAGTTAACTAGATAAATGGACCCCTTCAGGGAAACTGTTCTTGGTTTGCAATAGTTACAAACTTAGGAGGACTCTAAATGTCTATCAAGAGAATAAATTAATTGAATATATACCCAAATGGTGCATATCACAATAGAAAATCAACAACTGCAGCTACAATGAAAGTAGCATATTGGCCAGTGGCAGCACACACCTTTAAGCCCAGCACTCAGGAGGCAAAAGGACAGCCTGGTCTACAGAGCAAGTTCCAGGACAGCCAGGGCTACATAGAGAAACCCTGTCTAGAATCCAACCACTACCCCCCCTCCAAAGTAGCACACAAGAGGAGATACACACAACACATAATCTAATTTACACATAATTCAGTAACAAGAACACATTATACAATAAAATAGTTTAACTTTCTGAATAAGGACCACATTAGCTCTACAGCAAATACATCTGTATTTTCTTCACCTGGCAAAATTCCTAAATACATATTCCCATGAAGGGCTAAAGAAGAAAACGGAAAACCAAACTGAAAAAGAAAAAAAAAATCAGAGATGCCTATTGAGTTTCTGGCTTCTAATTCTTGCTTTTGGAACTGTCTCATATCACATATAATGATGTTTTATTTACTTTTAGGTGGTTTTCTTACTGGAAGAGGTTGTGAGTGAGATATACTGTTTGCTGTGTTATTTTACTATTAGCTTTAGAATAAAACAACATAACGATGTCTCTTCTGATTTATACACCTGAAGTGAGAATATTTTTAGTGATAGGAATTCCTAAAGATACATAACACTCAGTAAAAGCAGCACATTTCTTGAACTTACCCTCAAGGTGTGGTGTTCCTGTGCTAACAGTGCTCTTAATTCTTCATGCAGGGTTATAACTTCCAGAAACTGGCCCCATAAAGCCATGAGAAGTGAGCAAAGCTGTGCAAGGTTCATGTTGATCAGCTCTGCCAGTTCATCAGGGTTCTCTACTTTCTAAAACGACAAGGACAAACAGCTTCACTGCTTCCTGAGAATTACCACATCAAACTTTATTGTAACAATACTGAGAACACCAGCATGAAGGCAAGTATGCACATGTGTGCTGAGGGAGAGAAAACAGCTGAATAATGTTTTATTTAACTGATGAATATTGAGGCAATTTCAGTGAGCTAGCCAGTATTTTAATATCATATATATACACACACACATATATATATATGTATGTGTGTGTATATATATGACAATAAAATTCTAAAAAGAAAACAAGGACTTTCACCATGGAAATGGAGATTGATCAGCTGGAATGGATGGTGAATGCAGAGTGGAGGAGACCTAGCCGAAGCTGACTCTGCTATGGCCCATATCCAATATACACTGGAATATAAAATCAAGACAAATCATTCTGACTGGGCAGGAGCACTAACTCCACTGACTGAAAAAGAGAAAGTTATGACAGCACAATACAAATCTCCCATGCCAGATTTAAAAAGAAGTGGATTTTAAGAGGCTTAGCAACATGTCTGGTTAGTGCCTGATGTTGGGAGTGGGGAGAGGGGGTAAGACAGAAGGAGGTTTTCCTTGAGTGAAATGGGAGAAATATATAAGGGAAGATATCATATGAATAAAAGTCAGCCAAAAGAATGGAATGCAAATAAAGAGATTTAATATTAAAAAACACAAACCCAAACCAAACCAACTCCTTCAATCTCTGAATAAAAAACGAGGTATTTTTCGTATTGACTCCACATTCTTATAATTATTTTTAAATGAATATTGCCCTGTGGGTAACTATTTAAGAACAACTGTTATATCTTTTATTAATAACATAAACCCTTATTTTATTTTATATGAGTGGTTTGCTTGCATGTACATTTATTTATATGCATGTTAAGTGGCTATGGATGTCAGAAGCGGGAGATAGATTCCTTGAAACTAGAGTTACAGATCAATATAAACTGCCACGTACGTACTAGGGATAAAACTTTCAGTCCTTTGGAAGAATAGTCAGAGTTCTTAGCTGTTCAATCATCTCTTCAGACCTATACTAGTAACTTTTTAAAAGAAAATGATCATTTGAATTAAAGAAGTCCTGTGATAATAAAGGAAATGACATTCTTGTGTATCTTGCATATTTTTAAAAAAGACCCTTCTCAAAAAGAATCTAGTTTTCACTGAAATGTACATATAGACACATATTCCAAACTAAATGTATACTTTCATTTGATTCATGGCTCTGGTTTCTCCCACTAGCACAGCTGGTGTAGAGTGACTCTAGAGTGAACTTAGCATAGTCAAGGCACTTAGTTTTCTGACCAAAAAAGAAAAAGATGTATATAATTCAATTCTAAGAATAAACCAGAAAAGCAGCTTGAGACAGAAACTGACTTGTAGTAAAAAGTATTTTAAAGGACTGCCATGCAGGAGGGCCAGCAAGAGTACAGAGATGAAAGACAGATAGGGCAGTGTGGGGGGAGGGGCAAATAAGAACAATGTGTAATGAAAAGTGTGAGATTATCAAATGAAATTTAGTTTTTTGCATACTAACCAAAAAGGTCATCAGATGAAAAACTACTGTTACAAAACTATACAACTAGCTTAAAAACCTGTCTAGAAATCCTTTAATAAAATCACAGAAGAAAGTATTTATGTTTGATCAGTTCTTTATGTACAAAATAATAAGTATTTCAAAGGAAAAGGTAGCTTTATGTTCAGGCTAGATGCTTTTGACCATCTAATATGTGGTTCTATTACGATCATCCAATTTATTTTTGCATTAAAAAAAGGTAAGTACTTGAATTTTCTTAGAAAAAATATTTAGGATACAAGATAGAAATTACTCAAAGAATGAGAATTAAAAAAGAAAAATTCCAAGTACCTTAACTTCTTCACACAGTTCAGTAAGACGAGTTTCTACATCCATTTCCTCTGAAAAGGGTAAAAACTAATTAGAGGAAAAATTTTAGTGTTAGATCTGAAAACTATCTTTGCTATTATATGAAGGACAAAATCTTTTGTAATAAGTTAATCCCTGATTTAACAAAACATTAGATTTGTTAAAAGTAAGGTGGTTTTGTTCACATAATTATGATTTATTTAGGTATGCGTTACGAATCTAGTAGAAAATTTATAATTAAAATGGCAATATCAGCAGGGAAACACTGAAACCAACAACATAAAGTGAGTTATTTTTAATGGGAGAGAATTACATTACAATCTCAAATATAAACTTAAAATATTTTTAACCTTAAACTAGGAAAATATAACTAAAATGAACTCTTTTAAAAAAATTGTCACACAAAAACAAAGATACATCCTATGACACGCTGCAATTCACTCATTAGCTCACTGACTTCAAAAATAATTTCAGTCAGCAACATCAGTGGCTTCTAATGTCAAGCTAAAAACAAAAACCCAGCAGCAAACCCTACATAAATTTCATATACCAACACCTACTTTCACATTGCTAATCATATATGTCAGAAGAAAATCATTAAAATTATATTTGGGTTATACACCCCATTTCAGAAAATAAACTTTATAAAAGTGATACCATTTTCTAATGTTTATACATAAGAGTCCAAATACCTATTATAGCTAGTGAGCTGCCCAATGAAAACACTCTGGAAGCCAAAGGTCAATGCTGGTATGTTCCTCTTCTTGCTCGACACATTATTCTTTCAAGCAGTCTCACTGAATCAGAGCTCAGTCTCAGCTAGACGGGCTAGCAGCAAAGCCTAGAATTCTTCCATCTCCGCACCCCACAGCTGGGGCTACAAGGCCCACGAGGGCAGTGTGTCTTACTTCACTGCTGGGCCTCCTCACCCAGACCCTCACATGGGCAGCAGCATTGTAACCACTGAGTCATCCCCTCAGCCCAAAACATCTTCACATGCGTAAAAGCAAAAAATAACTGCTAACTGTGATGACAACGGTCTCAAAATCACTTAGGTTTATCTCACTTTAAAAATCAGCTGTAATTTTCTTTTTCTTTTCAAATTCTGGATGATGATACAACAATTAACTGAAATGTAAAATCATATCCACTATTTTGTTCAATTATCTTGAGGACCTGTGCTCCTCCTACTGTCCAAGGTTACAATACAGAATATGTCCTTCCATGTTTTTAAAATACACTTGTGAGTTTTAGAGCTAATGTTATGCAACAATGAGATTCGATTTTACATTTTCTTGATTTTGTGTTTCTTTCTCAGCAGTTCTTCAGTGAAATCTGTCACCAACCTTAAGTACTTGTAATAATAAAGCTACTTTTACTTCTTTGATGTAGGTATAACAAAATTTTCCCTATTCCACTCTTTGTCCAAATATTGGTGGAAATAATGTAATAAACTTACTTGTACATGTCTCTTTAAAAAACATTTTTCAAAATGTGAAAAGAACCCCCCCTCACTAAAAAAACCCACATTATTTTTGTGATACGATCATCAAAACATGGGCTACAAAATAAAGTTATATTCAGCTAACAGAAATTTTCTACTTTTGTCCACTATACACTGAAATGTTATTTACAACTGACTTTTGTATGCATTAGGGTTTTTATTTATTTTGGTGTTTTTTTGTTTTTTTTTAGACAGGATTTCTCTGTGTAGCCCTGGTTGTCATGGAACCTGCTTTGTAGACTAGGCTGGCCTCAAACTCAGAGATCCACTGGCCTCTTCCTTCTAAGTGCTGGGTTTAAAGGTGTGTGCCACCATAATCTGGTTTATGTTTACGTTTTAAATAAAATCTTTTCCCCAACAAATCAAAATTTACTCCCCCCTTTTAAGAAAAATCTTAATTACATTAAGCAGCATTTTATAAAACCAGAATGCTCACAAGGTAAGCAGACTGGCTGGCAAGAAACTAACTGAACTAGAAATACATTTTAATCACTATGAAAAATGCTAAAGTATGCCACAAATTTCATGTCATAAATTCTTTAGTTTTAAGTAATTTCATATGAGAATAAAATTTCAACCTTGCTTTTTTTCCATCATGATAAAAAAATGAATTTTTGAAAGAATTTTAGTAAACTAAGCAGCTTAAATCTTTTTCAGCCAGTATTCATCTGAAAAAACTATATTCTTCATTTGATTTTGTTCACTCATCTAACAAACTGAAAATACAATTTTATTTCATTTGAAAAATTCAACGCTATTCATAATTTTAAAAGCCGCAACCATGATTCAATACAAAATGGAAAATTTCCAGTATGTTTTCAGAAAGTTAACAAACTAAGTACCATTTGTATGCAAGAACAAAAATCTAAAATATACTATGGAGGCTGGGCATGGCAGTGGTTCATAGTTTTAATCCCAGTCATATTTCTGTGATCCCACCAAAAATTATATATAAACATGGAAATGTACAAACAAAACCAGATAATTAGATCTCTTTCTTTAACATAAGCAACATTCAAAGTAAATATTTAATAATTTTGAAAGACTAGGATGATGAAAAACATGCAAATTGACTAAAACCACAAAACCAATCCTGAAGGGTTCTTTATCCCTCCAACACATAAAAACCAGTTTTTAAGTGATATTTTTAAAGATTAGGTCCATCCAAAGATGAGATTACTTTAAGGACATTAATGGCAATTGTTATTTAATCAGCAAATTTTGGTGATACAGATGGTTTTGAGAAAAAGTGTCATAAAAACTAGAATATGTGAAAAGCCAAAGACATCTTTATCCTATTACTTTCATTTCTAAATAAAAACTTCAACATGACAAATCAATTAAACTAACCCAAATTTTTCCACAACCCAAATTGATTATATACATTAGCTCTTAATAAAAGTGCTAGAATGTATTATGATGTTTACAGAGTTTTTAAGTAAGAGGATTATTTAATTACCCTATTTGTAAACATACCTAGATGTGTGTCGCTCTGGGTTCCTGGCTGTGTTCTTCTGAGGAGGCGCTCATATAGGACCTGCATGCTGGCCTTGGCTAGTCATAAGGGTTGCACACAGCACTAGTTACTACACTCCTTGTACAACAAAACTTACTTGAATTTTCCAACTTGTTAATAACAGACTTAGTATTGATAGTGCACTTGGTTAATAGCTCATTAGAATTACAAATGATGTACATTCAAGTTTAGATTATTTTTTAGTATTTATGCTGATCAGTACTTCTTATTCCATTATTGTTGATGTTGTAGTTTCACAGATTCAGAATTCTCGTGCTGGCAAGTCTCAGAGACTGGCTAGCTCAACTCCCCACTTGTCCAAGTATGGGGGTTAGGCTCACACAGGCTAGGGAACTGCCAAAACCTAGACTCCACAAGTCCTCACTCTTGTTTTGTGAGCTTCTTTACAGTGGAGTTCTTTGAATAACCAATATTTAATGAGAGTCCTCAAAACACAATGTACATCATTTATCTAGGAGAAAAGAAAAAGGAAAAAGAGCAGAAAGAAATTCAAAATATTATTTTAAAAGAGGGAAGAGTTTACATTAGTTTCTCAAAGCATGGTGCTTAAGAATTTTAACTCTATGATTATTTAAAACATTAAAAAAATTAAATGATAGAAATATTCTCTTGTCAGGAGCTAATTTATATCCCCTTATTAGAACTAGTGATCATAATGATGTTTAATAAATAGTACATTATATACCAGGAAAATATATTAGTGTCTACAATTCAATTTTATTAGAACAAAAATATTGTTGATAAACTCAGAATGTAAAACATTTTTATTTTAAGTAATTCATAGTATTTTTAGATGTTCTCTAGAGATTGTACTTGAGTAAACTAATCTAAATGAAGAGAAAGAAAATATAAGTAGTAAAATTTAAGGATACAAGAATTACTAATAAATATTTATTGAAGATGTTTTCATTTTTAAAAAAATCACTAGGAAACTATTATAAGCTGTGTTGATTGGTTATACTTCAAGTAACAAAATAAAAACCATATTGTGCTATTTTGCCAATTAATTCATTTAATAAATACATTCTCAGTAAGTATAATATACTAATAATTTTTTTCTCCATTATTTTTATTTATAACCCTGAAGTGTAGGCTTACTTTAGAATTTTGATTTCTAATATGTTGAAGCAAGTAACTTAAAATAATGTTCATAGTCATTTAATACCTAATTCCCAAATTAAATTAGGGCTTTTTAATGTGCAATTTTATAAAATTGGCCTGTAAGTGGAAAGTTATGCAACCTAAGAAAAAATTTAAGAATATCACCACTAAAATTAAACTGAAGTTAAGACTAATAAAATAAAAATAGTGCCAGCACGGTCTAAGCTTTTTGACAAGAAAAATGTTTTTGTTTAGTTACCAGTTAAGTGAGACACTTTGCCAACAAACATGTTTCTTGGTTTTTGAGAAGTACTTTTTCCTTACTTAAAGCATGGCTCATGTGTATTTTCCTGTGTAAATATTGTATGTTATACCCATCCACTTGACTACTGGAGGCTGACGGACATCTTCCCAGGCCTGTCATTTGTCAAAAGGAAAAGGTGCTGTGTATCACTGTGGACGCTCTCTTGTCCTCCCGCGCCAAGAGCTGGGAGGAGAGAGCAAACAGTCGGGCAAAATTGTTTAAGGCCCAGACCTGTCCTTTCATCTGCACCTAGCACTGTGCCTGACACAGCAGCTCCCTCAGAGTCCGCCGAAATCACCCTATAAAGAGTCACTGCTAGTGCAACTGCACACAGCTGGCTTTTGAGTACTCCTACCCTTAGTTTCTGACCTGTCACACACAGTTCTGATTTCCTTCAATGTCTTTATCTAAAGAACACAAACCAGCTGGTATTTACAGACACAAAGTGAAAGGCATACCTTCAAATGTAGACTCTTAGGCACACAAGCCAAAAAGTAAAAATAAAAAATAAATAAAAAATAAAAAAGCCTGTCTTAATTCTAGTAGAGTATTTCACGTGGCCACTATTATTCTTGTGAAAATGCCACCATCACACAAAAGTGTAACTTTTAATTTTTTATGCGACTACTGAGGACACAACCAAGGGCCTCACACATAAGGCAAGCGCTCTAGTTCTAATTACACACGCAGCCTGCCTTAACAATTTAGGTCAGTGGTTTTCACAAATTCTACCTTCCGGCACACAGAGCCCTTCACCAATACCATGGTCTCAGAGTTTTATGGTCTAGTTATTAATCCTAATAACATTTACAATTTCCTTTCAAAAATTTATCACATTTAGGACACAATGTTGTATTTATCAGAAATAAAGGATGAGCTACTTAAGTTGCTTTCATTCAACAGAACTTCATTTCTGTCTGAGGCAGGAGCTTCCTATCCAATTTCCCTACGGGAAGCAGAGGCACTCTAAATACTTGAATAGCAAGAGCCGAAGAGTTTCAGAGAACAATGCTCAAGAGCTTCCCTTTCCTACTACAGTTTTATTTTGAGGGAGAGTATGTGCTCACCATACCTTCCTACCTAAGCAGGCAGAAAAGCAGATCTTTCTCTTGTGTTTGCTAGCCCTTAAGGTTACAGAAACAAATCAAGAGCTCACTCAGTGCTAGCTGTGTTTTGCCACATGAGAGAAGAGTGACCTGGACTGACAGAAGACTGCCGTTCACCAAATCCACTGCAATCCAAATACTGCCAGCTAAGAGGCGGCACCCTGCCAAGGATGTTCTCATAACCAAGCTGAAGTGAGGTTACAAAGCCGTGTGAATTCTTGTAACGTTTTCCAATTTTCTTCCCTTATTTTTATTGTATGTACATAGGTATTTTGTCTGCATGTGTTTTTACACCATATATATGCAGTGCCTGAGTAGGCCAGAAAAGATTGATGGATCCCTTGGGGCTGGAGTTGTAGATAGTTGTGAACCACAAGGTAGGCAGCAGGAATTGAACCTGGATCCTTTGGAAGAATAGTCAGTGCTCTTAATCACTAAGCACTGTCTCCAGCCCCTTTTGCAAACACAGAATTAAAACAAAACAAAACAAAACAAACAAGAAAACCTTCACCTAGTCTCAAATCCAGAAAAATATTTAAGATAGCAGTTACTATTTTAAAAAATGTATTGGTATTGTTTAAAATACTTTCCTGAAGGTACAAAGAAATCTATTAAAAGTAGTGGTTAAGTAAAATTTCAAAAAACCCTAACTTATTGAAATAATTATAAAAACAACTCATTCTGTCAAGAAAATCAAATGAGCTTTTTTTATGAGCTAATATTTGAACACTTTTATACGCTAATATGTGAAAACTGAAATTTATAAACTGGCCAGGAAGCTGGGTGGTGGTGGTGCACACCTTTAATCCCAGCACTCAGCAGAGGCAGGCAGATCTCTGTGGGTTCGAAGGCAGCCTGGTCTACAGCCTGAGTGAGTACCAGAACAACCAGAGCTATACAGAGAAACTCTGTCTTGAAAAACAAACAAAAAAATAAATACATAAAAGATAAACAGACCATGAAACATCTGAGAGAAACTGAAGCTTGATTTAAGTAATTTTTGAAATGTTAATGTACTGAAAAATGTTATTATTTCTTAGAGTAATTTGAAAGAAAGAGAGCCCTGCAATAACTTACAGGCAAATATGTACAAAAACAGTCTAAGTGTCTATATCCATGTAGGCTACTGAAGTGAGGTTTTACTTACCTTTCTCAGACTCCACAGATAATTATATTTGCTTTCTAGTATACTTTTAAATGAAACTTTAAGAGGTATGGACTACTGACATATAACTTGTTACATTAAAAATCTATTTAAAGACTCATTTCAATCTTAGCACAAAGAAATTATTTCTCTACATTCTAAGAAAAAGTTTTCATTTCAAAACATGATTATCAAGGGTAAGAAAAAGTCAGAAGTGAGAGAGAAAAGTGAAGCACACAATACAGGAAGCTGCGGCAAAGCTGGTCACTAGCAAGAGCGGTGAAGAGAGTGACTAAGAGAAGTCTGGCCGCTTTTAACATACCCAGTTCTAGTTTCTGACAAGAGGGAATCTCTTCTGTTACCGTAATGAAGTAGCTGTGCAATCCCTTGAAGGCCAGCAGCAAAGTAGCACAAAGCGTATAATGAAAATGATAGGCATGATGTAGGAAGGGCTCTGCAATGAGGAAGTTACAACCCTAAAAAGAAACAGATTTGGAAAACAAAATGGTCATAGGCACAAATCAAAATCTATTACACTTGAAACCTTGAAACACTAAGAAAAAAAAAAAATCCCACAACCAACCTATTGCCATTGTTTATTCTAAAACATATAAGAAATTCATCAGTATCTTGTAGCTCATGAACGTGATTTAAATATTTAAAATGTGACTATAACAATTTCGGTTGTCATGGGATTCTATAAACACACTGGTGAAGTCATGACTTTGTTAAGATGAGGTTAATAAAGCTGTTGTGGAGACATCGCTTTCAGTCTTTACAGGCATCTCCTTTCCTAGTAATTGCCATGCTCATACTAATCTGAGACTACTCTCAAGTCCACCATTTTTAAAAGGTTTCGTTGGATGTTCCTAACCGTTTTTGCTAAAGGAACAATGGGTGACAATAAGAGGTTTACAAAGGTCACTGGCTCTCAAAAATATCTATTCACTAAATCTGTTAACATTTTGAATAAGAGGCTAATGTTCATAATATATACTTGACTAACCAATTGGTTATAATCTTACTTAACTACAACTTTAAAGTTATTGAACTCAAATAATGCAAAGAAATTACATTCATTAATACATAAAATATTCAAAACATTTCTTTTAAAATAAAGGAAAAATAAAATATGAAAAAAATGTTTATACACGTAGTTAATGCTTACATCTGGTGATAACTGTTTTGTGTAGTTAATACCAAAGACTACACTTTCCAGAGTAGGAATCGCCGAGTCTTTGCTTTGTGCTGGTGCATTTCTATTTAACCAAGTAGTCTTCACAGGGCGAGGAAAGCTGGGGAGCAGGCAGCACGTTATTACTCTCTTAACAGTCTATTTTCATGCAGGATATTTATAAAAGAAAACATTACAAAACAAAAAGCAAAGGTTGTGCAGCATTTTAAGTTCTATAGTATTCTTAAATTTTCTTTTAATAATTTGATTTTATGAAAAAAGTACAATGAGCACTAAGAAATCTAAGGCTAGATAGTTGAGATTGCTTCTCTCTCATTTGGAGAAACTGGGGACCGAACCAAGGACCTTACACATGCCAGGCAAGCACTGAGTAAGCCAGTCAGGTGTCCCACAAATTCTGAGGGCAATTCAACAACTCACCGACTTAACTGGTAAGTCATACATATATATGTACATACATACATACATGCACACACACACACACACAAACACATTCACACATCCCCTTTAAGTATCACCCATAACAATTGTTACAATCAGGTTTGTGTTAGAAATTGCCGACAGTTCAGAAATCAAACTTATGGGGTATTTTTTTGTAAAGTTATTGATTTGAGAGTTCCATCTATTGCCTACATTACCAAGGACTTTTATTTTATAAACCATAGAGCATGATTATATCTTACACTGATGAAACATAATTTTTCTCCCCATGGTAGTCAGAAAAATTACCTGATAAATTTGTTATCTAAAATGTTCGTATTATCTAAAAATTTATTGTTATTTATTTTAATTATATGTATAGTAAGAGGAGGCATATGCACATGACTGCAGGTACTCCCAAAGGTGTCAGATCTTCCTGGAGTTACACGTAGTTATGAGTCACATGATGAAGGTTCTCAGAATAAAACTTGGGTCCTCTGGAAAGGTATTATGTGCTCCTGACCCCTGAGCCACCTCTGAACCCCAATATTATGCAATTTCAAATTAAAACAGTATTATGGTTTTACATAAAAATCTTAGTGAAAATTCATAGTTGTTTAAAACCTTAGAAAGCAAAAACTTTTGTATGACAAAGTTAAAAAGTAAAAATAGTGGATTCAGACAATGAAATAAAGCTAAGAATACATTCATATCCTCATACATGGAATAGGTCAACAGTACAATGTTACATACATGCATGCCACACAAACTAAAATAAAGTAAAAATTAAACCAAGCAGAGACTAAACAATATTGCATAATTATTTCATAATTACATTCTTTTACTTAATCAAATAATTGAATTATCAAAAAAAACAGTCCTCTTATCCCAAACTTCTGTAATAAAAACATTGAGAATAATGGTTCCATGCTTTTGAGTTATATCATTTTATTATGTCAGCAAAAAATGAAAATATATCAATAATTATGTATTTATTTTTTTTTACTATTTAAATTACCTTTGTCAGAGTATGCTTCCATTATAAACCAGAGCACTACATTAATAAATAGTAGAATCTTAGTTGCATTTACCTTATTAGTGGCTGGTGTAGTGCAACCAATGACCCATGGACTGTGACGGATACAACAGCAAGATGGAAATAATCAAACATCACATTCACGTGATGATGAAGTCCTCTATAGAGGCTGTAATGCAGCTTCAGTGTTCGACTGCTTATTAGCTGTAAGGCGTTCAAATCATCTGCCCTACAAAAAGCAACATATTTTCATGTAATTACTCGATATTTAATAAGGCTAATAATTATTAATCAGTTAAAACTATTCCATAAAGGCTTAATTATTTAAGCTTACAATGAGAGTGATTTTGTAAGCATCAAACAGATAAGGTAGTAGTATGAAAATAGCCATTCCACTCACAGCTTTCTAACAGTATATGACTAACACCTATAAAAACAAGCTCTTTTTGACAGCCAAATAATTAATATACACCTTAAATTTTATTCAAAGAAGAATACTGCTTCTTACAGGGTTAAATCCTACTATAATAAGTCCCCTAAAGTATGACAAATAATTTTTACTGCACAAGATTTTATTAAGTGTTACTTAGAGACCCTGAACATTTATTAAACACTTAGTGGGACCCTATCTCAAAACAAACCACTTCCTATTCAGTAATGATATTTTTATTATATAGTCTGTTATTATATTTACACACACACACACCCTGAAAAAAGTTATAAAAATTATATCCAGATAACCTTTTTAAAATCCATGCAAATATTACTGAATTACCTACTTACTTAAGGAATTATTATGACTTGGTTTTAAAAAGTGTAAAGAGGAACAATAGTTACTATATAAAATTATTATCTTTTCATCACAGTCCAGGGGACACTTACAGCAGACCTTTCAGTAATGTGACTGCTTGGTACTACACAGTCAATTATTGTTAATACTTGCTTAAAATCGAGAAAATGCTCTCAAAAGTAACATCTTTGCTTTACACAAATAAAAGCACAATGTGCCTCTACAATATGTGACTATGTCCAGGTATGTGGACACATTCAGGGTAACTGGTATCTCAGCAAGTAATCAACTAGACTTGCTGAGTGTCATCAGTCCTGATCATTCTGAGTATCGACGAAGTCCCACAAAGTGCCAGGAAAAACTTACCAACGACCAACAGAAGAGAAGTCAGTTAAGTAATTCATGGTAGTGTTACTATGGCAACCATACAAGTTTTAGAGTCTAGGGAAATAATTCATAATTTCTCACCTTGCCTGATTTGCTGCCTGGGGCATGGGCATGGAAGAATAGTGCCAACCTCCCCCAGACTTTCTCGGGGAATAGAAGTGCTTTAGAATAGACAAAACAGAAGAGTCCCAAAGAGAAAACGGGTTCAACAAACAAAGCCAGGAGTACCTAAAGATCTTTAACTGTCTGAACAGTCAGCCTACTTACGAATAGTCTCCATCTGTGAAATGCAGATCCAAGGATAACAAAAAATTTATTTCTTCAAGGGTTTCTTCTATCTAAAGAGAAATTTGTAAGAGGCCTAATATTTATAAATGTTATAAATATGCATGGAAGTATCACAGTAAGTGGATATAAAGATATGTTTACCTTTCTTTCATCCAACAACATTTTAACTTTGAAGATCATGACATCATTTAAAACAACTTCTTCATTTTTATATAGGATCTGAAAAGTTTTACTACAAACCAGAGCATCATGAACTGAAGCTGGAAAGGCTAATGTCATACCTAAAACAGATGAGATATACAACTGAGTGGTAAAAGACAAATAGTTACAAGTAACTAAATGCTACTTTAAAATACTGTAATTTGATACGACTGCATTGTCATTACCATTTTATATAGAAGTGTTAAAATATTTCTGAAAACTTTCTAATTTCTGATAAAAACTGAATAAGTGCATCATAATCATTATGAACATTCCTGTACAGACCTTTCTTTAATTGAAAAACATATGAGGAAATCTGAGTAGGTATTTTAGAGTGAACACTGATTTGTTTAATACAGAAAGGGGCAACTTAGATTTCCAACACTGAAGAACAAAGAGATGTTGCTGACTCTTTGCCTTTGTTACTGGGTCAAAAGACTCCAAATTTATGCCCTTAGATTTCTTTTTCCTTTACTTTTTTTAATTTTAATTTTTATTAATTATACTTTATTCACTTTGTATCAACCCCATGAACCTCTCCCTCCCCCTTCTTCATGCATGCCCCTCTCCAAGTCCACTGATAGGGGAGGTCTTCCTCTCCTTCCTTCTGACCCTAGTCTATCAGGTCTCATCAGGAGTGGCTGCATTATCTTCCTCTGTGGCATGGTAAGGCTGCTCCCCTCTCAGGGGGAGGTGACTAAAGAGCAGGCCAATCAGTTCATATCAGAGACAGTCCCTGTTCCCATTACTATGGAACCCACTTGGACACTGAACTGTCATGGGCTACATCTGTGCAGGGGTTCTAGGTTATCTCCATCAATGGTCCTTGTTTGGAGTATCAGTTTCAGAAAAGACCCCTGTGCCCACTTTTTTTGGTTTTGTTGCTCTCCTTGTGGGGTTCCTGTCCTATCCAGGACTTATCATTTCCCACTTCTTTCATAAGATTCCATGCACTCAACCCAAAGGTTGGCCATAAGTCTCAGCATCTACTTTGATACCCTGCAGGGTAGAGCCTTTCAGAGGCCCTCTGTGACAGGCTCTTGTCCTGTTCTGTTTTCCTCCTTCTTCTGATGTCCATCCCCTTTGCCTTTCTGAATGGAAATTGAGGATTTTAGCCGGTGTCCTCCGTCTTGATTAGTTTCTTTAGGTGTACAGACTTTAGTAGGTTTATCCTATATTATATGTACAATATCCATTTATGAGTGAGTATATACCCTGTGTGTCTTTCTCTTCTGGGATAACTCACTCAGGATGATTTTTTGGACCCAGGATGGGGCTGCCACACCATGAAGACAAAGCATGTAATTAATAAACTGGCTTTCACCACAGGAAATAATATTACTATTTAGGCAGGGGAAAGGACTGGGGATTTTAAATTATATTGGGGGATAGTTCAATCAATTGTGCCCACCTAATAAAACACCAATAAAACTCTGGACACAGAACTTTGGGTGAGCTTCTCTGACTTCTTTTTCTGCAAATTATGTGAGCGGTGGTAATGCAGCTTGGTTTTAGAGAAGAAAACAATGGAAGCTTACATATAGGACTTTACATATTCAGCCCTATGTATTTTTCATTTAATTTATTTTAATGGGTTTTAAAATTCTGTGACAGATTTTTTTGGTCAAGTTTACATTAAAAAGTCCTGGTAGCTTTTATGATGCAGTGTTACCACTAATCAGTCTTTTACTATTAAACTTGAATGGTCAATTCAGACAAACAGTTCTGAGACCGTTCTAGCATGGATTAAGACTAGGGTGGCCTGGGTTAGGGGTAATACTGATTAGCTTTTCTGAGCTCTCTGGGAAAACTTGCTAACTTTGTCAGCTCCAACAGCTTTCCTGTCCACAGCTTTGATGACACCCACATAACTGACTGCCTCGTGTCCTAACAGCAAAAGGACCCAGGGGAGGATAGTCAGAGAAGTCCTCAACACACATGGGCTTGCCAGGGACCATACCAACAATGGCTGCTGCATCACCACTCAAGAATTTAGGGCCATATTCCAGCTTCTCACCACAACAATGGTTAATCTTTCGTTTAAGCTCAAGAAACCTGTATGCTATGTGAGCTGTGTGACAATCCTGTATAGGAACATACCCAGCACTGATTTGGCCTGTAGGCTTCTGGATAACACCTGAGCCGTTTTCAGTTTGTACAAGACCCAGGAAATTCTTGAAGGAGCCTTTTCCCATCTTGGTAGCCTCCTTTCCAAACCTGTCTTGCGTTGTGTGTCAATTCCACATATTTGTAGATCACGTGACTGGCTGTGGTGGGTTTAACCAAACCTCTGTGTCCAATGGTGATGATGCTGGTGTGAGTCTTTTCCATTCTGGTTTTGAATTAGAGTAGTTTTCACAACACCTGTGTTGTGTCAGCAAACCCATTGCAAAAAGCTAAATTTTAAAAATAATTACTCACTTACTTATTCTTGTCTGTACGTTTACACTTGTGTGCGTGTATGCCACAGTGCAGGTGTGGCAGTCAGGGCACAACTTGAGGGAGTTGTTTCTCTCCTTCCAAGGTGGGTTCCAGGGATTGAACAGGTCACTAAACTTGGTGGCAAGACCCTTTAACCACTGAGACACCTCACTGGCCTGCATCTCTTCTTCTGAGTAGTAATGATGTGACACTTTTGTTAGACTAAAGCTACCTTCTTGAATGAGTTCTTCCAGTAAACTATCGAAATTGGTGAATAGTAGAGCTCCTAAATTTGAACTCAGTATATTTTTTTAATTTTTTTATTACCATTTACTCACTTTGTATCCCAGCTGAAGCCCCCTCCCTCATTCCCTCCCAATCCCACCCTCCCTCCCTCATCTCCTCCCTGCCCCTCTCTAAGTCCACTGATAGGGGAGGTCCTCTTCCCCTTTCCTTTGACCCTAGCTTATCAGGTCTCATCAGGACTGGCTGCCATGTCCTCCTCTGTAGCCTGGCAAGGCTGCACCTGCTCAGGGGGAGATGGTCAAAGAACCAGCCAAAAAAACCAACCAAACAAAAATCCCCTAAAAACAAAACCAGCAACAACAACAACAACAACAAAAAAAGAAAAGTGGACAAGCATGCTAACTTATAGAGGATCCTAGAACTTTTTGCTTTAAAAATAATTTTTGTATTTCATTCTCCCAGTGCTTTCCCTTAGTGGCAAATACAAGATCTATACTTCATATTTTTACTAAAATCTTCTTTATTTCTTTTCTAGTTTGTTTTTAAAACTAGTTTGAAAACCTTTTCTTGTTACATTGTAACATTCTTTCAGCAGCTTCCAGGTTTTACTGCTATTATGGCTAAGTTGTGTGAATCACTGAAATTATGTTAACATTTTTTCTTTTTAAAGCATTTATAATTTCCTCTTTATACCTGATGTTTTACATGTTTTTATAGTCAAAATTGAATACATTTTTTCTTTAGAGATACTTAAATTGCAGTGTGAGGATATTTTCCTTTATTATGCCATTGAAATTTTTATTCGTCTTTCTAAAATAAAATATTAATCCTAAAAAATAAAAATTTGAACTCAGGGGGTCTGAAGTGAGGGCTGCTGCTGGCCACTAAACTTGTGAATGGTAGCTGAAGGAGGGCTATCTACTTAACCTGTGAAATCTGGTTTGCCTCAAGAAATAATACTATATGAGACAGTGTAGAAGTCCAGATGGGCAAGGTGATGGAAAGAAAGCAGGCAGCAGCAGCGTAAGTAGGGTGAGGAACTGCTCTAAAATGACTCGGCATAATTCTTCAGCAAGGTGAGAAAGATGTTCGCATTAGGGAACATTGGACATAAAGGTAAACCCAGCAGTACAAAAAAGCACTCAGGGGAAGAAGGTACGGTGATGTTTGGGACATGTGAAGGGATGACCAAAAGAGAAAATAGCTATAGATCACAGGAACAAGAATTGTGCAAGAGAAATTATTTGCATACTCTGAGATGTTCCTCATGTTCGTAGGTTGGTATAGCAGTAAAGACTTATAAGAAATGGTCTTGGGCTGACAAGCTGTTCAGCGGGTCAAAGCTCTTGCTGCATAAGCCTGACAACTTGAGTTTCTTTCCTGGAGCCCAAGGCAGAAGTAGAGAATTAACTCCTGCAAGCTGTCCTCTGTCCCCCACACATGTACTGTGGCATGTGAAGGATTGTATGTATACACATACTTGCAAGTAAAATATTTTTAAAAGTGTTTTTTACAAGTACTTACAGCTTTTCTATGCGTTTGAGATCTGTCACAATATACATTTCAAGGAAAATGAAACAGTTCAAAAATTCCATTCTGCATGTTGTAGAGAAGAACTGAGGTGAGTGAAGAAATTTTCCTTAATACAGTATAGATTCTGTGTGAAGGCCTCAAATAATGCTAATTAGTATTTGTTGCCTCAAGAAGCAAAGCCTTTTCCTATTGCTCTTCCCATGAATTCTGTTTCTTTTTCAAACGGGCTATTTCCTCTCCTGTATGTTCCTTTGTATCCAGGTGTTTGTTATGAGCACGTACATAGGGAGGTGGGGAGGACCGGGGTGTGTTTAACAGCGAGAAGTCGTTCTTAGATGTCTTTCTCAATCACTTTTTACCTTATTTTTTTTTGGGGGGGGACAGAGCTTCTCACTAGACCTAGGGTTCATCAATTCAGCTAGACTGCTTGCTAGTAAGCCCCAGGAATTTTCTCCTCCATGTGCTAGAATTACAGCTGAGTGCTGCCATGCCCACCTTCCCACCTTTTTATGTGGATGCTGGGATCCACACATAAGCCTTCATACTCCCATAGTATGTACTTTACAAACCAAGACCTGTCCTACACTTTGCCACCAGGACTGGGACCTCCTTGTTTTTTTAGCTTTCAAATGCTGTCTCTCTCTTAAATTACAATTTATACTGTTGAGTTTCCTTAGACTACTACTACCCACTGCGCACTTCACCCATTCTTGCAGTCATCAAGATCCTAATTTCTTTTTAATTAATTTACTTTACATCCCAACTGAAGTTTCCCCTCCCTCCTCTCCTCCTAGTCCTTCCCTAAGATCCTAATTTCTTAATTCAGAATTATTCCCCCCAATACTACCGTATATATTACTCCTGATGAATAGCAATGCAGGTAAACCCTGCACTCCCAACTTTCTAGGTATTTTTCCTCTGTGCGCTCCTAACCCATAGTCCTCCTTAGCTCTGTTTTCCTATGGTCATTTTCTAGCTTTTGACATTACCTTTGACTGCAATTCTTCCGCAATGTAGATTTTAATCGACTTGTTATAACCACACCTATCTTCCCAGCTTACTTCCCCAGGTTGTAGAGAAATTTTAACCCAGAAATATAGCTACTTTGGCAAGGGAACATATCCAAGACCTACATCTGTGTGAGCCAGCTGGAATACACACCATTAACCCCTCTGGCTGGAACACTAGACACACCTTTAATCTCAAACGGTGGTATTTAATTTAGATAGAAAGTGACAAATCAGAGAAAGATTTGCCGGAATGAGTAAGAGATAGGACATGTCCAACCTGAGAGAGAGAGAGAGAGAGAGAGAGAGAGAGAGAGAGAGAGAGTCTGAGAGAGACTAGCTAAGAACAGCACAGAGAGAGTGTGACAGAGTACAGTACAGGAGCACAGTACCTGCCACACAGGAGTTTGGTGTAGTTGAGTTGAGTGTAGCTGAGTTTGTGGAGTTCAAAGGCAGTTTTTCCAAGCAGAGCAATTCAGCAAGAATTTCAGTTTGAATCAGTCAGCTTGGAGAGAAGTTTTGTGCCAGAATAGCTGAGTTGAACCAGCCAGCCAGACTTCAGAAAAAACTAGATAGGATGAGCTTATTCGGCAGTAAGTCTCGGGGGCTGAAAACATTCTAGGCTTAGGTTAGCATACAGACACTGGAAACTGAAGCTTCCAGGTCTGGGCTTGCAGATTAGACTATATGGAGGCTAGAAGCTTCCAAGCATAGGCCTAGGGATAGTCAGATAGAAATGTCCTGGGCTCAGCCATATATTCGTAAAGCTTGGGCACAGCTCTCATCTCAGCCCCACTTCTGAGGATACAAAAATGGCATTTATACCAGGTAACAAGGTCCAACAATCCTTTGCCCCAATTAGAACCAATTTTGTGGCTCTTCTTCCTTTTCAGATCTCTCCATTTTCTTCCAAGTACCCACGTTCCTTCTTACCACACTTACATTCTGATTCCTCACTATCACAACCTCTTATATATACACACCCCATTAAGAGAATCCAGGAGGAGTAATATGTGCCAAGAATACCAGAGACTTTCAAGGCTGAAATAAAATATTGAAAATTCCAATCTAGCCTGGGTAACTCAATGAGACTATGTCTCAAAACACAAAAAAGAACCATCAAACATCCTATTATAAAGAGAGAGAGAGTGTGTGTGTGTGTGTGTGATTATATATTAGTCCTATTTCTATATGCTAGCTTGTATATCGCAATTTTGCTAAATCTAGATCCCTAATCCACAGTTATACTCACAAGTAAAATGTGTCTGGGGAATAGTGTATAGCTATTCAGATTGCCTATGGTTTACATTCATGACCACTTATTTCAAGTGAGCCCCCAGTGCTACCTAGCAATCATGCTGACTGTTTGTAACTCACACTTCTAGGTGACTTCTTCACAATTTATTTTCTTTCCCCAATCCTAGCCTTCTATGATAACTTTGTTATTTCATGACATAGTCATCATCATCTGAGAGTTTCTATAAGCTCCATTTCGTAGTGGAGATGGTTGTAGACAAACATTATTTTCTTTTCTTGCAAACAGCTCAACTTCTTGGCATTTAGTCTATTTATCTAATGTACCCACCCACCTTCTTCTCTATTCAGCCTATTTGTTACAGCCAAAATTTTAGATGGCCATTGATTCTCACTTTCTGGTGTCCGTACCCTTGTAAAATTTCTTTCTACAAAGTAATCAGAATTAATGTTTGTGAATACACCAAAAATAATGGTATAATTTGTGTAAACACAACAGAAGTAACCTACTTTAATTCGTAAGAGACTCTGAACCGGAGGCATGGGGCTAAATTCCTGACACACAGAAACTGTGATAATGTGGTATTTAAAACTAAGTTGAGTGGCAAATTTTTACACAGCAAGGATTAATTCACATTCCAGCTAGTCTCTGATCCATGCAACTGCACATCAAGACCAATGAATTCTGCACTGTTAAATCCAATTGTCAGCATCTGCCATAGCTACATTAAGACTCTGAATAAACCAATAAAGTACATCAACAGAAACTGGGAAGAAAGCTCATGGGCAAACATGAGGACTCAATTTTGGATCCTAGTATCCACATAAAAACCAGTCATGGTGGTAGTCAGCTTTTTGTAGAACAGAGACAGGATGCCCAGAACTTGCTGGTTAGCTGGTCAAGCTGAATCAGCAAGCTTCCGGTTCAGTGAGAGATGCTGTTTCAAAGACAAAAACAAAAAGAGGTAGGGGAGAGATTGGCCTCTGCCCCATAACATGCACACTACAGCAACAAATATTATCAAGAATTCCTTAGCAAATAGTTACCAATCAAAAATGAACCTCAAAGAGATATGCTCCAAGCTCCTATAATATCTAATTACTCCTTCCTTTCATTAAATAATGGTTAGACAACTGAGACCTAGCAGAAATCTAAATGAAGCTTCTAAGCATGCAAGTTAGAAACCAAAACATTCTATTAGCATTGTTCTTAGAGAAAAAAATAAATAAATAAAACACAAACTCTTTCACCAGCAAAGAAAATATCAGTTAACATTTTTCATAGATGTCTTTTATTCTCAAAGCTCCCTACAATTTGTCGAGGGAAGATTTATATCACAAATGGACACTGATTTGCTGCATTTTTTCTTTTCTAAAATCTGATTTTTAAAGTAGCATACTGCCCTGCATATCTGTGGAGGGTGGAGTGTGGTTGCAGTAGCATGTAAGTAGTGTGCAGTGGTCAAATCTAGGCAGTCAGCTTTTGTAAGTATCACTCAGCTCTACTGCTGTGTTATTCTTTTTACACCACTACAATATCATTTGCAAAAAGGCTTGGAAATAAGTCAAAGCAGGCATATATTCAATTTATTGTTCTGAGTCAGAAACAGCTTTTCAACATGTTAGATAAAATGCCTCCACGAGGTCAAGAACTATTTCTTTTTCAGACCGTTAGTATTCGGTTGAGCACTACATCTTATATGTAATAGACACTTCAGGAGTATTTTTGAATGAACTACCATTTGGCCTCTTTATTGAGTAACCTGTTTTTTTTGTTCAAGTAACCATTTGCATTCTGCTGGTTAGCTATTTTTTAACACATTCATTGACTCTAGACACTTTCGTATTTATATTAATCTGTATCTTAGTAGTATCACTATCTATATTTCCACTTCCTTGGCTAAACAAGTAGCTTTGCTATCGCTTTTGTACTGTGTGAACAAGCAAGCTTTTATTGACCTCACCTCATTATCTAGTATGGCAAAGTAAAAGAGCAGCATAATCAAGCACCATGCCTGCCTTCTGAGTTCATAGCACAGTCTGGACCCTACGCAGGCAAGTAATTTCAATCTTGTCTTGACAGAATCAAGCTGTTTAAATGGGAGCAAGCAAATGGAAGCTTGAAATGCCAAGCCAAATTAAAGGCTTTATAATTAAAAGTTTACTGAAAGATGATAAAATCTGATAATGAATTTTAGACTCAAGGGTATTGAGATTATTCAGTTACCAGTAACAGTAAATAGAGACATAATATGAATTGCCTTCAGTTACTTATTTCCTTAAACTATCTGTATTTTTAAAGTGCTGTTCTTTAATGTGTTTGATACTGGGTTGCTATAATGAAATTTTATTTCTCAGAAAAAAGTGAGTTTTCCCAAGCAGCGTAAAAGGAAGCTGGTGTCTGAATCCTAGTACCGACACTGTCACTATTTGAGTGGACCATGTCTGAATCAGCACTTAAGCCATATTTATGTCTGGAGGTCTACCTATCAATCTACTTAATTAGATCAACACTCAAATAGCTAGACCTCCCTTAAGTTTCTCCTAGAAACTTTAAACTTTTTTTTCTTTCATGCTATATACTCATTAGAATTTAATAAATCCCTGTGCTCTTATGATGTAACAAAATCCAAAAAAGCTGTTGACAGGTTTTCAACCTATAAATTCAACTAGAAGAAGACTTATCTACAGTCATATGAACCAAGAAACTGGAAAGTAGAGGAAGAAAAAAATTTGAAAAAAAATAAGTAACAATGTAAGTATTTTTAAACTAACTGATTTTTACCTATTTGCCTGTATTCAGAAAAAAAAAAAAGTCTATCAGAGGGGCTGAAGAAATTGCTCAGCAGTTAAGAGCTCACTTTCTAATTGCCATGAGAAGTAGCTTCTGCTCCAATTTTCAAGACATAAAACTGCTCTCAAAGGTTCAGAAGGGCTGCAGGGCACAATGTTTACATCATTTCAATTACTGGTTCCTAAGACCCCTGGCAAGGTTCATAATTCCAATTTGCTGACAATCAAGATACCGATACTATTTTTGATTAGGGACAGAAAAAGTTACTCTTGGCAGGAATATATAAGTGTGTGGTGTGTATGTATGTATGTATGTATGTATGTATTATAAAATACAAGCAGCAGTCTGTGAGTCACTCAAGGTCTACAGAATAGGAAAGGTAATCTTGAGCTACTGCTAAATCTTTAGTGATTTATTTTTCATGCTCTTCCTAGTCCCCAGCTTACCAGTTAAGAAGTAGAAGTAGAGAAATGCTTTATAAAGTTTAGAAAAAGCAGTTATAATAATCACAATGCAAATTTCAGCAAAACACATCAACGAGATGCAATACTTTGACATTTAATTCTATCTTCTAGATTAATCTAAATATATAAAATTTTGCTTTCTACTTATAAAATTGCTGTCTACTTATCACTGTCTCTACTTCCTGCTAGTTTTGGCATCCATAATCAGAATTACTCTGTAATACTAAAGATGACTACAATTTCTAGTCCTTCCATGAAATTGTTTAGAACCTAGAAAACTAAGGTAAAAGTAATTCTTTGAGTTACTAAAGTTTACTTGTAACAGAAAATTTAATCTCTTAATATAAAATTTCCTCCTCCCCCCAAACAAATTATACTTATCAAGAACAAAGAGCTATTTCCACTTGATACAGTAAGACCATGCAATAAACATAGCACATTTCATTCTGGCCTTTCACACAGTCATTTGCTAGGAATCCACACTTACCTCATTTTTCTCAACATTCTTTCTAGAATTCTTATCTCTTCCCTTATCCCTAATTAGAATTTTCTGGATTAACAAAATAATTTTTTAATTTATTTATTGTGTATATAGTGTTTTGTCTGCATGTAGAGAGCACCAGATCTCATCTTAGATGGTTGTGAGCCACCATATGGTTGCTGGGATTCGAACTCAGGACCTTTGAAAGAGGAGCCAGTGCTCTTAACCTCTGAGCCACCTCTCCAGCCCTAACTAAATGATCTTACAACTAAACATTTAAAAAGCAATGCTTCTAAATTAATTCTAAATCAGAATGAAAAAAAAAAAAAGTAAAGTTTATGTCCTCCTGAGGAAAACGTCAACTGTAAAAAAATATTTACAATTATCAGCCAGGCAGTAGTAACGCACACCTTTAGTTGTAGCACTTGGGAGACAAAGACAGGTGGATCTCTGAGCTTGAGACCAGCCTGGTCTACAGAGAGAGTTCCAGGACAGCCAGGGTTAGACAGAGAAACCCTGTCTCAAAACAACAAACCTCAAAACCAGAACACCAACCACATACAACTTTTACATGTCAAAATTACATTAATATATAATATATACTGATTAACTATATAACAATATATTATACTATATAGAAGCATATTATTTACATATTTTATATATAAATAGACTGTATATTGCTATTTACATCTATTAACATTACATTTCTGTTCTTATATTAGTTTTTGAAACTATGAGTACTGTATTTATATCGTTTTTATCCTATACTCTCCCTTCTAATATCCTGTGTGCCCCAACTCTGTCTCAATTTGAAAATTCCTTCTTCAGTTACTATTGTAATTGATACATGCATACACACACATAAATATGAATACAAAATTTGGCCTTCATTCTCTTGAAATTTCATTATAATAAAAGTAACTGATTCTACATAAGAAATCTAATCCTAAAAAACTGATAACTTAGTTATTTAACCTTTTTAAATTTAGGTGAACTATCTTGCCAGCTGCAGAAGTATTTCACAAACCAAAGCCTGAGGACTTTGCAATGGCAAGCTGAAGAGATAACACAGAGCAAGACAGCCCACCTGCTGGATTTCAGGAAATTCCCACAGGAGTATGAAGTTTGTTTTGAAATTGCTAGTGCTTTGCTACCTCTGTTTCTTGCCGCTTTGGGTGTGAGCCTCCTCTCTGTTTCTTAAAGGTAAACTTATAGAAGGCTGTACAATGACGACTGGTATATGTATAAGATACATGCTAGGCCAAGAAGAAAACCATCTGGTTTTTCCTTTTTAAGATAACAAACTAATTTCTTTGTGCTTGATAGTGTTTGAAAGATAAACTCCTATTAAGTACAATTCATCAAAAATGTAACATGAACTGGCATGTTAGTATCTACAGTGTGATTAAAAAAATAACAATTTTAATTTCCAGGAAATTTCTTTAAGTATCAAAAATGGACTGTTTAGGTTCACCCTAATTTTAGGTTTGGTTTGAAAACTATAATATCAGGTTTACATGACAACTTTTTAGAATATTTTTACTGACCATTTCATTTCCTAACTCCATGGGATACAAACACATATAAACTGAGTATTTCTTATCCAGAAAGCCTGGGATTAGAATGCTTAAAATTTTTAATTTTAGCAGGCTGTGGTGGTGCACATCTTTAATCCCAGCACTTATGGCAGAGGCAGGCAGATCTCTGAGAGTTCAAGGCCAGCCTGGTCTACAACGTGAGCCCAGGACTTGTTAAAAGATTTTTAATCTTTTTCAGATTGTGGAATATCTGGATATAAATGTTGTGCTAGGGATGAAACTCAAATCTAAAGGAAAATTCACGTTTTTATACACGAAGGACAAGATAATTTTATATAGCATTTTTACTCTACTTCTATAGCTGCGCATAGTAACATACAGCTGAAATCTCAGTATTCAAGAGTCACAAGGATGCACAATTCAAAAGCATATTGTAAAATTTTATCATATAATAGTCTGGTAATTTTTTTTGGGTGGGGGTGGATTCAAGACAGGGTTTCTCTGTGTAGCCCTGGCTGATTTGTAGATCAGTCTGGCCTCAAACTCAAAGAGATCCACCTGCCTCTGCCTCCCCAAGTACTGGGACTAAAGGTGTGCGCCACCATAGCCTGATTAGTCCTGGTTATTTTAGTCAACATGTATTAACTTTTACTGTGTACCCTTTTAAACCTCAACTTACATAACTAATAGCACACATATCTATGATTATTTTCATGGAATTTTATAAATATTTTCATATGTTCATTTTTAAGAAACCAAATTAAGCCTGTTTTACTGATTTCTTAAAAGGGAAATCAGAATGATCCTACTTGGTAACTGATGCCTATAATGAACAGAGTAAAGGGATTTATAAAATATTATAATTGACCAATATGTTATTTCAAATTCTTATTTTTAACTTGAAAATGTTTCTTGACTTACCTGTAGCATGTAACAAACTGGCTTCTACTCTGTGGGGAATTCTTGGTGGGATTTTCATTGATGCACGTATTTGGTAGAAACTAAAACAATAAATAAGGAAGTCATTTTAAAACATGTTCCTATCTATAAATTTTGTGTCTATTAAAATAAAAATTTGGCCCAATTTTACCAGTTTCTATAGGTCCTCTGTGGACTGGTAAGGTTCATATCCACCTATGAAATGTTAGCATAGCATGAAACCAAAAGAGAAACTTCCCATGTATAAAGATAGACAATAGAAACAGAAGCATATACATGGTAGCTTTTACTCTATAGCAGTGAGTGTGATACTAACCTACTTGTTCTAACACATTTTATCAGTCATTGTAGTAATTTTAAATCAGGTAAAAATTATGAGTAAAAACTTTCTATTAACACAAGATTTCTCAAAGGGAGGTGAACATTAAAACTCAAAGATAAACTTGTTATGGTGACACGCATCTTTAATCTCAATACTCAAGATGCAGAAGCAGAAGCAAAGGCAGGCAAACTCTGGGAGTTTGAAGCCAGCCTGGTCTACACAATGAGTTTCATGATAGCCAAGGATAATGACACCTTGTTTAATATAAGAAAAACATACTAAAATCTGTACACCCAAAGAAGCTAAGCAAGAAGGAGGACCCTGCGTAAGATGTTCAATCTTCATTCAGAAAGGCAAACAGGACAGACATCAGAAGAGGGAGAAAACAGGGAACAGGACAGGACCATACCACAGAGGGCCATTGAAAGATTCTACCCAGCAAGGTATCAAAGGGGATGATGAGACTCAGAGCCAAACTATGGGCAGAGTGCACAGAATCTTATGAAAGAAGGGGGAGATAGAAAGACCTGGAAGGGACAGAAACTCTACAAGGAGAGCAAGAGAACCAAAAAAATCTGGACACAGGGGTCTTTTGTGAGGATGATACTCCCAACAAGGACCATGCATGGAGATAACCTAGAACCCTTGCACAGATGTAGCCCATGGCATCTCAGTGTCCAGAAAGGTTCACTAGTAATGGGCACAGGGACCGTCTCTGACATGAACATAGGGGCTGGCTCTTTGATCTCCTCCCCCTGAGAGGGGAACAGCCTTACCAGTCCACAGAGGAAGACAATCAAGGCAGTCCTGATGAGACCTGATAGATTAGGACCAGAAGGAAGGGGAGGAGGATCTCCCCTATCATTGGACTGGGGGAGGGGTATAGGAGAAGAGGAAGGGAGGGTGAGATAGAGAGGGAGTGGGGGAGGGGGCTACACCTGGGATACAAAGTGAATAAACTGTAATTAATAAAAATAAAATTTTAAAAAGTGAGATTAAATAAATATAAAAAAAGAAAGAAAAGGCACTGTGTCACTGAAGCTGAAACTACTGCAATCATGTTCTCCGCAATCACAGAAAACAAAAGCTTGTTTCACATGAATGTCCTTCATAAGAAACAGGAATTGTTATTAGTTTCTAAGTGGTTCTTTCTGTTTATTTTATCTACATGAATGTCTCGCTGCATACGTGTATCTGCACCACTGAGCGCAGTGAGGAGGGCAGAAGCTCCTAGAACTGGAGCTATAAAGGGTTATGGATTGTCAGGAGTGCTTTGAGTTTTTCTTTCAAGTAAGAATGGTTCTTCATGAAAATGTGGCTAATTCAACTCAAACAATTATGAATTGAACCATGATCCCCTGCAAGAGCAGAAAGTGCTCTTAACCCCCTAACCTCATGGCTCTTAACCTTCCTGCTGCTGTGGCCCTTTAATACATATAGTTCTTCATGCTGTGGTGACTCGCAACCATAAAATCATTTTTGTTGCTACTTCATAACTGTAATTTTGTTTCTGTTAAGAATCATAATATAATTCTGTGTTTTCCAATGGTCTTAGGCAATCACTGTGAAAGGGCTGTTCAATCCCCCTTGAAAAGGTAGCAACCCACAGGTTGTGAACCACTGCCCTAACCCATCTCCTCAGCCCCTTATTTTATTTTATTGAGACAGTTCTCACTATTTAGCCCTGGATGACCTGGAACTCATTCTCTAGGACATACTGACCTTGAACTCAGAGATTCATGCATTTCTGCCTCCCTAGTGCTGGGATTAAATGTGTGTTCCAGTATATTCAGCTTTATTATTGTTTTAATTTTGTGTGTTTATGTGTCTGTGCCTGTGAGTGCAGGCACCAATGGAGGCGAGTGGATCTGCGGGAGCTGAGGTTACAGGCAGCTGTGAGCAGACCAAGATGGGTGCTCTTGACCATGGAGAACAAGCAATAGACATCATTAAATCAAAACCTCTGACTACGGTAAATGTTTGGTGAGAAATCAGTTCACATTATATAGTCCTGATGTTTAGTAAGTGCGACATTTGCTCCTATGAAAGCACTGCATCTGTTTGAACTGGGAAATGAATATGCCACTTTTTCATAGAAAACCCTTCTTACTTAAAGTCTGACAGACATTTCCTGTCATTCAAGGAAAACAATAACAGTTAAAGTTTTCAAGTAAGAATTGTCTATATACCAATTCTAGACCAGCAGGAGGAGGAAGTAGGAGATAAACTTATGTGTATACTGGAGAGCTGAATATTTGATGTTTATTTTTCTTTAATAATTTATTAAGTAGATTAATTTGTTAAATTAGCAAATAACATGCAAATGGGAGAGGGCATATGATCACCTCACAGGGACAAAATTAATCATAGTGAATGAAAGCGTAAAATGCCTTAAATGGACATAGCAAACTCCATGGAGACAGAATAGTAGGACTGTAGAAATATTTTAATTTAGAACATGGTTACTCTGGCAAGAGATCAGATCCAAAGTCTGTGTGATCCCGCTGGAATACAGGCTCGCCTTTAACCCCAGGAGAGAGGCAAGCAGATCCCTGACATGAAGGCCTGCCTGGTATAGAGCAAGTTTCAGGTAAACACAAGCTTAGGTCTAGGCCTAAGGTACATGTCTTCAATCCCAAACCATGAAGGTAAAGATCGTTCATAAAAGAAAGCACCCATGTTTGAAAGTGATGTCTAAATGAGTTGCAGAAACAGTGATGAATCAGAAATATTTGACAGAATACGCCCAACTCTCCTGAGAAAGGGAAGCTTCTAATGGGGGGGGGCAGAGAGAGGGGGAGACAGAAAGAAGAGAGAGGAGAGAGAAGGGACAGGAGAGAGAGACGAGAAAAGGGGGAAAGAGAAGGTTTCAGTGGGGGAGGAGGAGGCAGTTTTTTCTAGGAACAGTAATAGAGAGACAGGTTGCAGAGAGAGAACTCAGGTGAACACCGAGTGAGCTAGAGGACGAGAAGCAGCCTGGAGATTAGAACAGACTGCTGGAGTTAGTCTGAGGCCATGCAGAGCAATTCAGGGGCCAAGAGAGAAGACAGAGGAAGTCAACTGGGAGAGGAGTTTGAGTCACAACAGATAGGTTGAACCAGCCAGCCCAGAACTCAGTAACAACAAGAAAGGGTGAGCTTATTAAGCAGTCATTTTCAGAGGCTGAAACATTCTAGGCCAAGGTTAGATTGTACCAAGGCTAGACGCTTCCAAGACTAAGTAGAGGTTAGCAGAAGGCAGTACGCCTCCCAAACAACAATTGAAACAGGATAAAAAAAGGTCTTTTTACTTAGGACTAGTTAAGATTAAGATGAAGTCTGCTGCAAACAAAGATAGTTGAGAATTAAAATAAAATCAGGAGAAACCTTCAAACCAGAGAGAAAATTTTCTACAAGCTCTTCAATCTCCCATGTGACCATATTTACCATGGTGAACTATTAAGCGAAATATTATAACTTTTAAGTATAAGTAAATGAGACAAAAGCTTTTTAAGACTAAACAACTACTAGGTAATGTTTCATTTTTAACCTCTGAAGCAGTACTACTTGTTTAACCACAATCCTGTGTTTGACAATTTACACAAAGCTGAGCATTCAATGTATGTTGGCTAGAAAACAAAGCAAAACAACCCTACGAGTCCTAAAATTTACAATTATTCCAGCCACAGAATGCCAGATATCAAAATGAACAAGGGTTGGTAAAGCTATGGAAGAAAAGTAATATGGCTGGAGAGAATACACATTAGTACAGCCATCACAGAGAACAATACAAGTTACCCAAGAAGCTAAAAACAACACAATCGAGATCCAGTAACTGAAATCCTTATGTTTATTTCATATTATATTATTACAAGAGTTAAAAAATAAGCTACGTGTCTATCCATGGATTAAATAAGAAAATAGAGTGTATACAAAGAAATGTATACAGTTATAAAAAGGAAATTCTGTCATTTGAAGTAACATGAATGAACCTCAAAGACATTTTGCTAAGTGAAATAATCCAGGCACAAAAATTTCTACATCAACTTAGTTATGTGTGAAATATAAAAAAGCTGAACCTATGAAAGTGGAATATAGAATGCCAGTAGAGGCCTGGGAGGGAGGGGGATGTGGGCATGTGAGGCTGGGGGAGGGGAGAGGGTTGTTCTGGGAGATAAGAGTGTTGGTCAAAGGATACAAAGTTTCTTTCAGTTACAAAAGAAAACTAAGTCCATGAGCTAGCATAGTATGGTGACCACAGTTAATACAGTATTGCATATTTTAAGATTTCAAAAGAATTTTAAATGTTCTTACCACACACAAAAAGACAAGTAGGTGAGGAAATGGCCAAGATCACTAACTTAAATGGCTCCAAAATCTTCTTTATCAAAACATTACATTGTATCCTGTGATACACAATGACTACAGTGTTGTTGTTGTTTTTTAAGAAAATGTCCCAGTTAGAATACATTAGGGACAACCTATTGGATAGTTATAAAAGGATGGGGCACTGCCTAAATATTATTCATTGAAGACCAATGAACTTCAAGGCTTGTTAACAGGTTTGTTAGTATGTGCCTCTTGTAGGTCATATATCCTGTTGTGCTTACTCTTCTCTGTGCTGAGGAAAAACAGCCTTAGATGCAGTGAACCAACGGATAGGTCTGGATTTGGCCTAGGACTTCAGTTTTCCACCCTGTTTATCTAGTCCCACAGTTAGCACTATGGCACACTGCAATAGGTTTTTTTACCTAGTATTATATAAAATACTATCTTAATTGGCAAATATGGGTATTTGCTTGTTTCATATGCAGATGTTTTCTGGTAATAACTATAATTATCACCAGAAAAGTAGAGAATAATATGGAGGAAAAAAAAAAACCCAAAAAACAAGTAAAATACTGTTGAAAAAGTCATTTCCAATGTGTCCTATGAGCAATGTGATCAGATATTGTGTGAAGCCAATATGAACTGAGGGTGTCCCATGATCATAAGAGAGAAAAATGAGACAATTTCATTAAACATGCTAAGAAATCTATGAGTGCATTTTGCCACTGAATAAAAACTGACTATAACTGAAAGGGACTGGGGCACTGAAAATAACTGAACAGGAAAAAGGACAAAACCTTTATGTCCTTTCTATATAGGCAGCACTTTAGAGCAACCAGTAATTAATGAAGTAATGTTATGCTTAAAAGAATAAGAAAATCAGAATGCCACTGTTCTGAAATTCCTAGTAAAATAATCACTCAGGGCAAAGACCTTCAAAGGATACTACTGATTAGGTTATAAAAAACTTTATAAAGGTCCACCAGGTTGGTAACACTTGAAATTCATCTGTCACAAAAAGAAACAGCCAGACAGTGTGTGTTCTGTAATATATCCAAAAGGACACAGTACCACTTGAGCATTTCTTTTTAAAACTCTACTGGAATTTAAGCCTTTACATTAAGTCACTGATTATAGCCTTTAAGAAAAAAATCTAAGAGATTTATAATCAAATGCAACCTCTGAATACAATTTTTTCAATAAAACAAAAAAATTAAATCTGATGATTAAAAGAATGTTGTATTTCTATGACATTTTTCTTGGAACTCCTAGAAACAGAACTGTCTGAGGCAAAAGCGTTTAAAACAAGGCAGTAGGTGGTAGCGATGCCTCAGTGGGTTAAGGCTGCTTGCTACTGAGCCTGGTTATCACTGAATTGAGATCTGGAGACCACAGGTGGAGAGCAAGAACTTACGCCTGCAGGCTGTCCTCTGATCCCCACATGTAGGTAGACAACCCACACACACATCACAAACTCTAAATAAAGTATATATAGCAATAAAAATTTGTATTACATATACTCATCTACTTGTGTCTAAGTGTTAAGAGGTCTTCCTCCCTGGACCCTTGCCTACTCCATGACAAGATTTAGGATGAAAGCTGTAAAAGAAAGCAGTGTGTGCCAAGCGGAAGCCATTCTGCGTCAGCTAGTACTTACCCAAGCTGTCAGCTGACTGGACTGATGGGTGAGACCAGCAAAGATTAGCCAAGCCAAGACAGCTTAGCAGAACTACTTAGCTAATACAGCATTAGTTGCAGAAACACATGTCTGATGCAGTGCTACTCTGTACTTGTTATTAACTGTTTATAGATGCATTACCATAGAAATAAAAACAGAAATCAAAACCTAGGATTGGTACTTCCTATAACAAAAAGTTAAAACACAATGACTTAACAAACAATTAAACTGTTAATTATAAGAAGTGGAAAAATAATGAAACTACAGAAAATTAGGAAAATAGTAACTCTTGTTATGGAATAATACAATATACAGTTTATAATAACTTAGGAAGAAAGCAATGTTCTGAGAAACTTTTGGACATGAAAAAGCAATCCTAAGCGTTTACTACTAGCTAAGCACTGTAAGAGAGTACAGGAGAGAACAGGTGAAGAAAGGAGTCGCTTTCTATCAGGATCCAGGGACTACAGAGGACTTGGAAGTTGAAAAATAAAAATGTTTTTGTTTCTGGTCTCCTAAAAGATACTCAATATAAGATGAATCAAATATTGTATCAAGAGTGTAAGTGTACACTTTTCTTCAAAATTCACTAAAAGAATTAAGGTAGGCTGTAAGAAGGCATTCCTAGATTGACAACAAGATTTTAGGAAGTTTACAGATACAATCCCACAGAATTCTGGTCCTTAAGTGGTAGTGGTTATATCTAGAAAGTAAATATGTTTCAGAAACACTTACAGGTGTGTGCTTTTAAAGTCTGGACTAGGCCATGGCCGTATCAGGCATACAGAATGCCCATATGTTGAGTTGAAAAACCCACCAGCCTGGATTCCTGGCTATGTTCTGTGACTTTCTTAACCAACAGACTTCAGTGGACGAAACAATGTGCCAATTCAGGGGGCCTTAATTTTTCTGACTTCTTTTATGAGAATTAAGTCAGGCTAGTCTACTGATGAATGAAAGGCTACGTGGAGCAGACCAGAGCAGAGAAAAGCACAGCAGGCTATTTTCAGTTTTAATAACATGGCAAAATCGAGCCAAATCCTCTGAAAAACAAACTCCTTAAAGCTAGGAAATCCCTTCCTGTAGTTAGCTAGTTATTGAGCATCTACCACTGTGAAGATAGGCTAGACAGAGGCCTGGGGGCAGAGGGTATGAGCTAGATTCTGTAGAAAGATCCTTGTAGCCTCACTTCAGTTATGAACCATCACCACAACTCCACCACATCATTCTACCCGCTCCTTGCCTGTGCCGAGGTGTCATAGCAAGCAGGGTGAACTTAAAGCCAATCTCCAAAGAAAAGATGCAAAAGACTTTTTGTCCTACATCCAACAAAAGAAGGGACTGGACAAAAGTATATCCCTGAGAAGGCGGGGATCTTAAACCTACATTCCATAAACCCCAAGAGTTTTTCTTCAAAAAATGGATAGCTTATAGACATGTAATCCCTTTTCCCTAGGCCTGAACTTCAATTAAAAAAAAAAACAACAAAAAACAAACAAACAAAACAAAAAACAAACAAACAAACAAAAAAAACTCCTAAAGGAATGACGAAAAACTGAACCCGGTGGCCCAGTATCCTTTTCCTAGGAAAGCACTGGTCAAGCTGTCTCACAACTGACATATCTCCTGGACTCTGTCTCATGGTTTTCTATAAATTGTTAGACTGACACAGGAACAGTGGAGAGGAATTAATTTTTTCTCTTCCCGTTGGGTTAGACTAGGAATAAATCCAGTGACTTCACCAGACTGTTTCACCATGTCCTTTGGAGGACAGAGAACTTTTGGGACCTGGGTCAGCAGGTTATGGACCTGAGCACCGGACAACACAGGACCATGTCCACACAGCCCTTCAGAGTTCCAGAGGAGCTCTGCTGCATTCGCTTCTAACCTGCTTGCTGCACTATCTTTTTGCCTTCTTTGTTTTTGAAAAGTGTTTCCTGTGTAGTACAGTCTAGCCTGAAACACTTACATAGCCCAGGCTAGCCTTACACTAATGATTCTTTGCTAGGCATACACATGAACCACCGTACAAAGCTATCCTTCCATTTCTTCCATGCAACTATCAGTTTACCATGTGCAGTGGTTTGAATGAGGATGGCCTCCGTAGGCTCACATGCTTGAAATCTTAGTTCCCAGTTGGTGGAACTGTTTGGAAAGAGTTAGGAGGTACGGCCTTATTGGAGGAGATATATAAACGGGGTCGGCTTTGAGGTTTCCATTCCCAAAGTGTATGTTTCTCACTCTCTTTGCATTCAACCTAAAATCAAGACGTTACATGCTCAACTGTTTCTGCTACCATGCCTTTGCTCTGTCACCACGGACTCTGAAACTGTAAAGCTGAAGTTAAATGCTTTTTATAAGTAGCCTTATTAGTGGTGTTTAATCACAGCAATAGAAAAATAACTAAGATACCAGGTTGACAATTACTTGTAAGTACTAGTAATAATAATTCTATTCTCACTTGGAAATGACTTACTGTTAGCTAAATCCACACTGTCAACTTATCTCCAGGTACTAAAAGCTATCACAAACAAGCTTTTGCCTTTCTTTTTGAATTCCAAAAAATATCCAACTTCCTAAAAACCCTTAAAAAATACCAGTCACATAGTGGTGACCCATAATAATCCCCGTACTTGGGAGACTGATGAACAAGAACTATCCTGAGTTTAAAGTCAGCCAGAGATATGTAGCAAGAAACTATCTCAAACAAACAAACAAACAGACCAATAAACAAACAAACAAAATCAATAAATAATATGTTCATGTTTCTAAGACTTGGCTCTATCATTTCATTCTTTGCCTACTTAAGTCTTACCTGAATTTTAATTCTATCTCTCAGGCAGGATAAATAGAAAGGAAAAAAAGGAAGGGACACAAAGGGAGAAAGAAGTTCCTCAACCTAGGATCTAGTTGGCTTTTCCTGCTGAAAGTCAAGAAACTTCAGAATAAAGCCAAAATTGCCTATAGAGATAATGCCTGTTTTCCTAAGTCCTTTCAAACAAGGATGCTAAAAACAAAGAGGCTGGAGAGATGCTCAGCAGTTAAAGTAAGTGGTGCTCTTGCAAAGGACCCAAGATCAGTTCCCAGCTTCTGTATCATGTGGCCCACAACCATCTGTAAGTTCAGCTCCAGGGGATCTGAAGCCCTCTTCTGGCCTCTGTGGGCCCTGCACGTACATGCACAAACACATACACACAAGAGAACAAAATCTTAAACAGCAAATAAACTATGATTATTTAGGGCAAGGGTCTTTGTAATTCTGAAGTTCACTGTCTTAATATTTCTTTCACACCACTAAACCTAAACAAAGCACCCAAAAACCTTCTTAAATTTTCATTTACAAGAAGAAATTTTTGTAAACAGAAAGGTAAGTGAGCTCATATAATTTTCCTAAATGTTTAACTTAAAATTTAAGCCTTGCTTAATCTTTAAACCATGTTGTCAATTATGTGCTTTCCACATGTAACTGAGAAACAATCCTAGAGACAGGCCTGTAACGACACTGAAACGAGGCTTTCTTTTGAGAAGTTCACATTCATGACCTGGATATGGACTGCAGTTTTCCTAAACAATTATTTTTCTTAAATGCCAACTCTTCGGTTTTTTAAATTATTTTTATTTTCATTAATTACAGTTTATTCACTTTTTTGTATCTCCCTGTAGCTCCCTCCCTTTTTTTCTTATTTTTTGTTTTTAAATTATTTTTATTAATTACAAAATGCCAACTCTTGAGAGTACATTCTCCTTTGTCTTATTAACCTTTGTAAATAACTGCTTTACGCTGGCTCACTAAGGAAAACCTTTCTGCAAAGCATAGAAGAACTGGCTTTCCCTGAATGGAGATCTCTAAGTCGGGAAGGAAACTGCTGAGGCTGCACAACAGTGGTGGGCTGTGTTTTCCTGTCGCTGCTAGTATCACTGTAATGACTTTGCTAATGTACACACTCAGAAAAATGCCCTGCTTGATTTCTACAGACTTTCCTATAGCTACTGAAGCTTCATCATATAGGCTTTGTATTACTACTTAGCTGCTTCTTTGTAAATAACTTTCCTCTATTATACACTATACTTTTAAACAGTAAAAATGATAACATTTTCATTAAAGCATACTCTCCATGATCAATACAAAGTCACAAATACATATTAAATATATTCAGCATTATCACTACACCCATATATATAATACCCAAATATCTAGTTATATGAAATTACTTAAAGGGCATAATCACCTGAATACAGCTCATTGTTTAATTATGTATATGCTGGAACAAAACCTGCAATTAAATTCTTACTATAAATATAAAATGCATACCCTCTTTGGAATAAATCCACATTGTAGAACTTGTTTAGCTCCACGGAGAATTCTACCATTGCTTGAACTTCAGTCATTTTTAATTTATACCCAGAGGACAATTCTGGTAATAGCACCCTAGTTAAAAAAGGGGGAGTCATGAGAAACACAACAGAAATGGCAATTTATAAGCCTAACTTAACTTAATCCAACTAAGTAGTACCAGAATCCAAAGACTAGCAAACAGCAGAACTACCTTTACTACCTAAAACTCATTGGGTTTGAAGCTTTTCTAACATCTGTTTCCCCTGATGACATCCATATGATAATACACAAATAATTTTTTTTTGTTAAGTGAAGAAGTATTTCTTAAAGAACAAAGCATTTTTGAATTTAAAAAATCCCTTTCATATAAAAGGCTAAAATTTCATTTTCACAGACATTAAGACAAAAAGTGCACAGGCAAGTGAAAATGAAAAGAGTCACATCTTAAAATATATGGTTTTGTGTTAGTACAATTTTTATAAAATTTGTGTCTGGACATGCATATTTTCTAATCTGCTTATTTCAGATAATTTTCTGATAAATATTTAAGCCAATAAGTGTAAATGACATTATTTTAACTGTAACTATTACACTGTGAGCATGTTAAAGAGCCATTTAGTGTTATTGTTTCAGTGGCTTCTATCTTCACTATCCCCCAAAATAACAAACATCCTTACCAAGAACTCATATTTTAAAAAGCAATTTAGAGAAAATAAAGGTTTGGAGCGAGTCTCCACTGATTTCTGGTACCTCGGCACCTCTTAACACAGGAGTACTGACAGCCTCTGTTCCAGGCTATGTATCCCAGGACACCTGCATACATCTTAAAAGCCAGAGACAGTGTCTTACATGAGAACAAAGGACAGATCTGCATACTATTCTACAAAGTAAAGCCTTCCAAAGCAGAAATGGATCCACTGTCCATTATCAAAGTCTCAGGGTTCCTCTCGTGTAATATCATTTACTCCTGTGTAGATGTCATCTGGCACTATCACTGCTGTGAGTATAAACAATCTTTGTCTTTGACTGGTGAGACCAATGTCTTCTGTCAACCTATGGCACCATGGCAAGCAACTCATTAGCTTAGCATGCAAGCACAGGAAAATCTCCAAGCCTTCACAGCTCTTGAAGTACTTCTCTGAATTTAGCAAGTATTCCAACCTATAAGGAAATAAGTGAAAAAGAAATGCCATATGCTTACCTCTGCTGATCAAATCTTCATTTTATATTATTAAATAACCAATCTTGTATTTCCAGTTACTGGTTCTTGTTGTTAAAAATATATTGTTCCCCCTATGAGAAAGAAACAATAAAATCTGAAAATTATAGATACAAAGTCTATCTTAAAAGTACCTATGTTTCAAAAAAAAAAGAACCTATGTTTCATTACTTAATACTCACAATTTACACAGGACTTACATACTCCTTAAAGCCTAGGAATACATTAAAACTTTATCACTAACTATTATGTATTTCTATTAAGGACTCAAATAACATAGATTACACAGTACCATATAGGGTACTTTCTTAATTCAGTGGCTCAGAAAACACTTCTCAGTGAATACATTAGAGACCTGTCATTAATTTCTAAGATAGAGAACTCTTCATTTAAAATAACGAAGTAATAATTTTTTAATTTCACATATTTTGTACAGACGTGTGAAGAGAATATACTATTTAAAATAATGACAAAAGGCTGCCCAACTATGCCTTTCTAACATTTCAAGCATATAGATGAAAAAACTGCTGACGTTACTATTAACTGTGTTAGGGTCCAAAAACACTGAAGTGAGGCTCATGTTCATCCTTCACTTTTTTTTCATTCTGTCACGATGGTATAGACTGTGCCAAGTCCTAAGACTGCTACTTAAGTAATCTCATCAATTACAATAAAGATTAATGTAGATTAAATCAATGTATCTTTAGGTAAGAGATCCTCCCACTTCACAGAAGTTAGGTCAGTTCTGGATGCCAGTGGGCTCAGCAATCACACTAAAAGCATCAAGCACATAGAGTATAGTGCCAGAGTCACATTTAGTCTTTAGGACATTGGTTCCAAGATGCTATCGTCCTTCTATCTTCATCCCCTTTAAGGTACCTAGACAACACTAATTGCACATCAAACAGTGGTAGGCCTATTACAGGGATGAGAGAAACTTTAATCTAGTTTAAGCTCCTTTCATTTTGGGATCTGGTCATAATAATTGGGCTTTTCTTATGTACAGAATTTCATATGAGGCTGGAGGGACAGCTCGGTAGTTAGGAGGATTGGCTGTTCTTCCAGAGGACCTGAGTTCAAGTCCCAGCACCCACACGGCAGATAACAACTGTCTGTAACTCCTGCTCACACAGACGTCTATATGGGCAAAACACTGATACACAATAAAGAAATAAATCTTTAAAAAATAATTTAATATGGGAAGCATATTTAGACCCCCAAAACATAGGAACCAATAATTACCAGAAATAGGGTACACTTGCAACAAAATCCTAAAATACATGGCATTAGCTTAATAATTACCAGGCAACAAGGACACATACTACTAAAATACTGATAAAGTCTCCTACTTACATAGGGCAAAAGAACTGATAAAAATGTCTACAATAACCTCCAGAATTAGGTTTCCCTCTAAACGCAGAGCCTCAGAAAAGTAGCTGAAAAGAATCACAACACTTGTTGTGTTGGTGACTCTTTGGGTGTTTAATTTGGCTAGTTAGTAAGCAAAGATGAAAGGAAATGAAAGGGCAGAAACTGGGGACGCGCAGCCAAGTACTCCCACATACTGAAGGAGGGTCAGTACCTCTCTCAAAGGAACTTTAACCATTTTTGACAAAACAAGTTAAGATTAGTTTAAGGGTGTAGGCTTCCTACAAATGCCTGTTATTACTTGTGGTTTAAAAACAATGGTCACTAAAATGAGAGATAAAAGCTGGATCTCACTTGAATAAGGCTATTAAAACAAAGTAGGTGTATAGAGAGAAAGGGCAAACATATGAACCACATCCACAAAAGAAGTTTACTGAGTCACTGTCGCAGAAAATAGAATAGAAAAAAGTCATAAAAATCCTACTATGGGTTTTTGTTGTTGTTGCTGTTACAGAACAGTATTTGTCAAAGAAATAACCTGCAAGCCTGTGACTTTGTAACTTGCAAGCTACACAATCTGCAAGAGCAGGAAGTTATAGACGGCTATGAAAACTGTATTTTCCAAAGCAGAGACGCTTTCAGCGTGAGCTTTACTGTGTCTCCATGGAGGTTAACATAAGAAAGAAGTATCCAGAAAGCAAGTATAGGGCACCTAATGCAATGAACATAGGTATTCATGGCAGAAATCACAACTGCAGGATTCCTCCATTGCCAGGACACAGTATCTTCATCATTCCAGTCCAGCATTTCTCTCAGCTAGAAAGTGTTTCCTGTTTGTTTTCCCAAATGAGAGACTTTTTACTACTCTGTTTCTAATTTTATTATAAAATCCTGGCAAGTCTAGGAAGGATGGGGGTGGAGCAGAAAGGTGTTTTACTTCCAGGTAGCTGGACTTGCAGATCGCCCAGTAATACATAGAAGGCTCTTATTTATTTTGGGATTTTGTTGTTGTTTCATTTTTTTTTTCTTTATAGGAAGGGAGGTCATGGGATTTTGACAGGTTATGCATGGATTCCTGGATGGCTAGAGCAGCAGACACTGCATGTCATTTCTTTTCTCCTTTCTAAGCCAAACAGTCACCCAGCCCGAGACTCTTTCTCAATCTCTCTTGATGCCAAGTTATCCTGTATTCCGTGAGTACAGTGAGTTGGGACATGGCCAACTCACTGTACTCACAGAATATAAACTGAAGTGAAGCGTGCAACTAACTTGTTTAAAAGAAAATCATTTGCCCTGAACTTCACCTTCTTTCACTTGTCTAGGCAGGAATACTTTCTTGACAGTGATCTAGTTTTGATCACAAAGATTAAGATAAAACTCTTTAAAGACTGGCAAAAGAAGGGAAGGATTCTGGATTCCAGAGTGCCTTAGCTGCTTAGACATTGCTCAGTCCTTTCGTCTTATGAGTCTGATACTGTAAATGCATTTAATTTATACCCTTGCATGTGGTTCTTTCACAGTATCTCTGACCTCATCTCTTAGCAGTCTGCCCACTCCAGCCATACTTCATTCCTGTCTATTTCTCAAGCACACTAGATGGCCCCAAAATCTTTGTGTTCACTTTTCTCTGGAGCACTCTTCCATCCATTTATGTACATGACTTCGCTTAGGCTAGACTCAAATATCAGCTTCTCAATTAGGCCTCCCTGGCCACATTATCTACAGGGAGAACTCTGTTTCTGCCACACCCTACTTGGTTCCTAAGCACTTATATCCCTTTAAAATATTGAAAACTTGACCCACTACTTTTTTTTAAATAAAACTGTGTCAGTATTATAGCCCAGGCCGGTCTTGAATTCCCATTTTTTTCTACTTCTTCCTCCAAACAACTCAATTGTAAGCATGAGCTGCCAAATCCAGCCTTCTTATCCTTTATTACATCTAAAACACGAACCTCTGTAAAAAAGGGAATTTTGGTTACTCTGTTTACTGGTTCATACACATAGAAGGCACTCAAATGTAATTTTAGGGAACATTTAAGATATTAACATCAAATATTCCAAAAATAGAAATTATTATTTTTCTATTTAAAATAAACCAATCTGGAGAAAGGACTTATGAAATGGGTATGCTGAAAACAGGCACTGATGAATAAGTTCCCTTATTAGTGTATGTTCAGAAGTTCCCTCTACTCCAGTTCCTATACTTTGCTGTGCTTTTTGCTATATTGTGTGGCCTCCTTTTCTTAAATCCTTTCCTTTTCATTGAGCAACCTTTAAAATGCATATATATGCGTACAAGTGTGTACATGATGCTTAGAAATCACTCCGACTTACACTGTCACCCTCAAAAGCACAGTCTTTTTACCTTTACCGAAGAACTTAAGGAAAAGTTACAAGTGTGAAAGAAGAAGGAAAAATTTAGTATTTTCAGAGTATTTTCTCTTGACACAAACTAGTCTTTACCCCCGGTCTATGAAATGCTAAGCAAATGCCACCTGGCTCCATCCTTCCTGGCTCTCTGCAAGAGGATTCAAACATTTTTGTGATCTCCAGTCCATTCTTGGTGTCCATTACTGATGGCTTATTCTCAAGAGGAAGTGGGAAGCTATTTTTTTTCTCCTAAAGGTGAAATCTTATTTTTAAATGCTGTCAACTCATAAAAAATAAAAATAAAGATAAAAAGACCAAAAATTGTGCATTGCAAACCAAATTCAAGAAGTGCAAATTCATTCTATGGATTTCTAATTTGTACAGATTTTTACACTACTCACAAGTCCTTGTCTGTCCTTTCTTAAGTAACGAAATTGTCAGAAAGGACTTCTTTCCTTTTACCACAATTACGCATAGAGTGTTCTTCAGTTCAAGTATCTTCCTGAAGTCACAGCCTAGGGCTGGCTCAGAGCCCATCGATTCAACCCTCCCTGTGACATTATCAGAATCAGCTGACTTATCTGAGACCGAATGGTTTACTCTTCTAGCAATGGCAAAACAGAATGTAAAACTCAATAATCTAGAGACCAATCAAACAGGAATCCATTCTGCAACATTTCCTAAGTCGGCTAAGCAATCTATAGTAAATCCCAGTCCAAACAAGGAGATGACTCTGATGCTCAGTGAGAAATCCATGCTGAAAAGCCCCTATGGAGATTAGAAAGGATGACCCCAAGTCTCCCAAGCGAAGCTGATAAGCAGGGAGAAAAAAAAAATTCCTTGTAATATCTCAGGAAAAGTTAATTTTTTTCAAAGAAAAAAAAAAAAAACCCAGTGATAAATCTAAAAGTCATTTTTGTTCTTTCTGAAATGTGTCCAACATGAAGACCACAACAAAACAGTGCCTTAGTATGACGGAAAAAAATAATTTCTTAATTTACAGTCCTAATATTTTAAACATTATATGTAGAATATTAAAAATATTAGGCCTGGCATGGTAGTATACACCTTTAATTCTATCACTTGGAGGCAGAGGCAGGAGATCTCTGTGAGTTTGGGGCCAGCCTGGTTTACATAGATAGTTCCAGGCTAGCCAGGGCTGTACAGTGAGCTCTTTTTCCAAAAACAAAAGAATGCTAAAATATGCTGTAGCTTCATGATGCATATAGTGAATTTTGAAGACAATATAAAAATCATGTAAATATCGCATTTTGTATTGATACAGTGTCTTAATTAGAGTTTCAATGACCAAAAAGCAAGTTGGAGAGGAAAGGATTTACTTGGTTTACACCTCCATATCACTGTTCATCATCGAAAGAAGTTGGAACTCACACAGAACAGAAACTGAGGCAGGACTTGGTACATCACCATGGAGGGGTGCTGCTTATTGGCTTGCTTCTCATGGATCATTCAGCCTGCTTTCATACAGAACTCAGGACCACCAGCCCAGGGATGGGCCCATCCACAATGGGCTGGTTCCTCCCCCATGAATTGCTAATTCAGAAATTCCCTATGGCTAGATCTTTTGAAGGTGTTTTCTCAGTTTAGGTTTCCTCTTTTCAGGTAACTGCAGCTTGTGTCAAGTTGACCTAAAACTACTCAGAACAATATGTCTTTTAAAAACATTGAAAACTTTTGATTTATGTGTATATGTGGGTACTTGCATAGGGGTACACACAGGGGCCAGACTCCCTGGTGGCTGTGAGCTGCCTGTTATGGGTGCTGACAACCGAACACTAGTTCTCTGCAAAAGTAGCAAGTATTCTTAACCACCACCAAGCCATCTCTACAGAACTTATATACTGGCGTATCTCAAGTAATATTTTGGACTAGAATTAATTGTACCTGTTTTCCCCCACTTTCTTTAGCATTTTTATGTATTTAACATGCAGGGCACACAGTGATGGCACACATGAGGAGGATAGATTACAACTTGCAGGAATAAATTCACTCCTTCTGCTGTGTGGATTTCAGGTCATCAGACTGAGAGCACGTGTCTTCATGTGTTGAGCCATCTTACCAGCCATTCTAATTTCACTTGTGTTTACAGTACAAGCTTACTAGAAAACTTTAAACATGTCCTCTTTAAACTTTAAACTTTTGACATGTCCTCAAAACTGTTTATCAGTCACTCCTATGAAGCTGTGTCTTTACGTGGCTACAGTGTGTACACAAAATAACCCAGAAGTAGTACCAAAGGAATACATAGTACTGCCATGCACAGCTTTTAAGAAATCAAGATACCAACTTCCCATCAGAGCAGTTGAGACAGCTATTAGCACCAAGTTACTGCCAAGGGATGGACGTTAGGAAACTGCACGAAATGTTCCTACATCATCCACACTGATCCTAAAATACTCTCAACTCAGCAGACATTAGTGTTTTGGAGTACTATGGGTATGTGTGAGGGAAGGCTGGTGAGTGGCAACAGAGCCCATGCAGAATCCCAGGAATCAGGTTCCGGAGACTAGACTCAAGGTGCAGCTCTAACTTTATTGTCCAATGTAAAAGCCTTTGAACGACTGAAAGGCCAATCAGACCACCCCATGCTAGTCTCAAGCACAAATAAAAATCAATCAGGATGGTACAACTATAAAGAAATATTGCAGGGAGGGGACAAGGTCACCTTAGACTTAAGTCAAGGGGGAAGCAGTCACGGCCCTACCCTTGGATCCATTTTGAGACTTCACTAGTGGGCTAGGAGTCCCTAGTGGATCAACACTGTGTGTGGTGGACCAGGACCTTTCGAGGAGTTGGGGTCACTGATGCTTCACTCGCCATTTCCTATATCCCTCCAGAAGGCTTATCTCGACACTCCCCACAGATGTGGAAGCACTTGAAACTCCAAGGCAAAGCTCAGAGTTCCCTCAAGATGGACTGGAGACCACAGAAATTAATTGCTCACAGAAATCAAGAAGCAGCTGCAACTCTTCCATTGTGGGATCCTAGCCACCCTAAGGGATGCTCTGTTTACTGAGGAAGATGGAAAAGGAGTTGAACAAATTAGAGATGCAATACTCCTTGTCAGCCCCAAGATACAGAGCCACATACCACTAAATAGTGCAGGTTTCTGCTGGTAATTCTACTTGTAACTTAGACACTATAAGACAAATGGGATCAGAACCTGTAATAGTGATAGTCTAAATAATGATACCACCCACAGAAAAGATTTTTTTAGAAAAACTCCTTGAAAGGCTCCTTGTTAGCAAGTAATGTGTCATTTTCTCATAAAACAAGGATTACTTTTTATTCCAGTACTGTGAAAAAGTTCATTATTTTTCCAGCTAAATACTATCTACCATAGTTAAGCTTGCTTTTCAGGAGCTCCACTGTTATCAGAAGTTCATACTCACTGGAGTGAGAGGCTCATATTAAGACAGACATGGAAACTGACATTAAATGAAGGGACAGCAGAGTCACTCACATTCTCCTAAACAACTGGGAACTGAGACTGACATTTGGGAACTGTAACCAACAACAGGAAGAATAGCTAAAACACACAGTTAAAGTTAAGTATGTTAATTAGAAATATGATAGAGACATTTTCTAATGAGGCTAGAATGGGTTACCTCAATGCATCTAATAGTGGTGAAAATAAAATTCATGTCAGTTTCCTTGGGTTTCTCAAAAGAAATAACTGGAAAGCCTTAAATAGGAGGAACCCTAGAGGTCTTCAGAATGCTGTTTTCTTGTGAGCAACACTAAGTGGTTTTTAAGAATCCTGTTTGCAGCCCACCAACCAATGGGAAGATGGTCTCCCTGCTGGAAGGAATGCTTAGCTTTCCTAAGTTTCAACCTAAATTTAGAACTCTAAATTTACATAGATGTTTTGAGCTAATCTCGACCAAGTCCTACACCACAGCACATACACTGAAAAACGATCAGCTGCTGACATCTGCCATCAGGTGTAAATTCTGGTCATGTGATTAAGCATGCACTCGCTGGCTAATTCTGAATATATGAGCAAGTCTTATTTCTTGGGTTTTTATGCAGTTCGTTTTCTGGTCGGGTGAGGCCATGATACCCTACCCATCATTGCAAGCTTCTTGCAGGTGCTAACCATGCTTGAACTGAGTCAGAGCCTGCTTTAAACGGCCCAGCCACCTGGCAAGCACCAGCCTCTAAGGATCACCACCACTCAGACTAGAATCATTTGCGTGGACATAACTCTCTGTAGTAATGCCACTCATTAAAAAGAGTGACTCACAACGCCAGCTTATGGGAGTTGTTACAATCAAGTGGACACTTTAGGCAAGGAAAAACATATATCTAGAAATTTTTGCTGGCATTCCTCATTTATCAAAGTAAACTTTGAATTAACATTTTTAGCAGCTATTTGCACATTGCATGAATTACAGAAAATTTAAAAATAGAAAATTAGACTCTCTTCTTTGGGGAGGAGGGAGAACAGACCTTTGAAAGGAAAGGGAAGAGTAACTTGACAGACATGTGTTTCTGGAAAGCTTTGTTCTCTACCGGTGACACCAAATATAGACCAAACAGCAAAATAAAATAAAAGCAAATATAGGAACTTACAGTTTGGTGCAGCTAACCCTACACTGGTGCCTTTAATTATGCTATTTGACTTATTTTTCCTGTTAAGTCTGGAAATTAACATTTCCAGTTACACATAGGTTCACAAAATGTCTGTGTAACTATTCCAAGGTTACATAGAAAGGATATAATTAAAAAAAAAACCCAAAGAACTAAAATGTGTTCAGCCCCAGTGCCTGTCCGTAAAATACTCTAAAATGCACACCAGCACTGTTGTAAGAAATAGTGATCATAAAACCATAGGTAAATATGCCCACCAGAGGAAAAATCAGATTGCAACACTAACGGTAAAAATTACACTTACTAAATTTACTATATTCAGTCTCCCATGTAATCAACAGTATTTCCTATGATATCCTTAAAAGCTCTCATACCCATACAAACAAAAGCATACTCTGAAGAGACTGTCTTTTCTGGTTTCTTTAAAGCTTGTGTTTAAACAGCTGACTATTAAAAATGACATGCATTATTACTAATATTAGAACTGACATTTCTATTCAGTAGGTACTCTTTAAAAAAATCAACAAAAGGAACACTGTTGATATTAGAAAACTGTGTCAGTTAAAGCAAACAATACAGTAGGAAGCATTAGTTACCCTGAGAGTTTCTCCATGTTTTCTTCTATACATGAAAATGGAATAAACAAAGAACTTTTCATGTGACAATGGAAAAACCCTACCTCCATTTTATTTGGACAAAAGGAATACTGGATTTATTAAAAGCAGTTCATAGAAACTTAAGGATACATTAATGTAAAAACAATCCTGCCAACACCACAGGATAGATTGCTTTTGAACATGTTACTCTATTATAAACTTTTAAAGACTTCAGAAGGGCCAAAGTTGCAAAAGCCTACCAAACCACAGTGATCCTCTAATGTCTAGTTCAAGGATCTGCTCAATAGTGCTTGAATTTTTTTCCTTATCTCAACCAAAAACAAGACTCAAAAGCAGAGTAAAAAGAACCACAACTTTCTAGAAAAATATTTTAAGAAATACTGTTTTCTTGACATCCTATGCTTCCTTGTAGTTGTAATTTTACCAGCAACTCTGATATCAGACCTGGATTCTAATTCAGACTTAAACCTGTTTTCTCAAATGGAATTAATTTTACGATTCCTATCTGAAAAAAATAATGCTTAAAAGGTAATATACACAAAAGCACTAAACACAGTATTTGGTGCACGATGCTCAATAAATAGCTGACAGTATGATTTTTATTATAATCTTTAAATATTAATCTATTCAAGAAAATATCTATTCCAAATACAGATCAAATAAAACTAGTTATAATTATATTTTTCAAGTGTACAACCTGAAAAAAAGCTTCATTTATAACACAAAAGATTACAATGGAGAATGATTTTATGAGGGCTATTTCAAAACTCTTCTACAAGCATTACATTACTATATAGTGGCAATGAAGCTTGCCACTATAAGTGGCAACGGACTTAACTTGAAGGAGCTGGTGAAAGCCTGCATTATATCCTTGTCCAACTGAACAGGAGAATACTTTTATGTCGTAAAGCTGAGCAAGGATGAGAAGAGTCTGAAAATCTGGAGCTCTCAATTCCAAAAGACAAAAGTAATAGTTGGGAGTACACAGGCTTCGGTGGTCTTACACTGTCATAGTGATAATCCCTAACTGTGTTACTTGTACATGAGGGGGAAGCAGCATTTCCAAGTTATAACTTACTGGCAGCTTGAACACATCAATGATCACATGTGACAGTCACCACTTTTCTAAAAGCAATTATGAATGATGTGCTTGCATTCTACAGGGCAACCTCAAGGGTATTCAATAAAGGAATACCAACTTTAGGTCAGACTAAATTAACTGATGCTAAAAGACATGTGAGTGAAACTTAACATAAATGTTCTAGATGCCTATTAAGAACCAACTATATTTGGTCAAACCTAGACTATATTTACAAGATACTTAAGAAACTTTCTGTGTTCTGACTGGTGTAATGTAACTCCATAAAAGGAATTATACACTATAATTTTCTCAGAACCGCTTCTTGGTTGAGAGAGTATTCACAAAGTTGACCTCATAAAAACAAGAACTATATAAGAGGTTATCTAAGTAGGAGATATACTTTAATGGCACAGTAATCCTGGCACCTTTATATTTCTATTAAAGAGGTTAATTTTTATATCTAGCATGCCCTTGATGACTAAGCATGCCGGTGCATGTTAAAAACTGCCAAACCTTCAAATATACAACCACTGTGGAGGCGCCTCACTAAACTTCGGAGAACATGCACGCCTACCATGTGCCTTGTAACTTTTTGTGAAAACCTCTGGATCCATTAAGAATGCTCTCTATCACAGCATCTGGTTCCTAGTCATCCCTTCTTCCTGACACTCAAAACAAACCAACCCTACTCACCTTAAATGTCTATGCTCAATCTCCACCCTAAATGTCTAAGCTCTAGCTCCACTTGCTTACTTAAATAAACACTCAGAAAGACCACAAAGCAAAGGGAATCCTTGCCTTTTATAATCCCTAAACAATCTCTCGTGGCCCATAAGTCTCAAGGGGCTACAGTTTACAGAAATTAATGTGGACATAAAGACAACAGAAACTAGGGAGTCACTAAAGATAGGACTCTTACAGTTCCTTTCAGTATCAACTCCTGGCAAACAACTCATCCGTTTTACATACTGTATGAGCCAATGCCTGCTCACTGTGTCTGAACATTAACTAACTTAAGCTGGTCCATGGAGCACTAGTATTCTAGATATATTCTGTAAAAAAAAAGAAATTTTAAAAAGATATCAAACTGTTTAGCTTGTTCTTAAGGGATGTGTAAGTATTTGACTTTATTGCCTATAATTAAACAAACAAAAATTATGTATTTACACAGTAATTTCTGTCTGTGGTGTCCATAAGCATGTTTGAATGATGAGTGGTGACTACAGACAGATTACTGGGTTGCCAGCATTATTACTCAGTGGAGACACTGAGGTAGATGTTAAGTGGCTTCTTCAAACCACCACTGAGTTATTCTGTGGGTTCAAATCTCTTGACATTTAGTCCTGTGCCTGCTGAATAGCAAAGACTCCTCATTTCATTTCAAGTAACAGTAGCTCACTATAATACTAAGAATTTGTAGATGGTGACTTCCTAATGGACATTTCCCTACAAATAAAAACCTGCTTTTGAAGAAGAACAGGCATCTTTGAGAAACAGCATGATTTCTTTGCATTTGAGAAAGCATTTAAAATGTAAAATGTAAAAAGAATTATTCACTTCATCTGAGCTGGGCATTGCTAGCTCTTCTAAGAGAAATGTGGTTTAATAACACCTTCTACTCTTCACTTGTAAGTCACTTTGAACAAGAAACCTTTTTTCTCTGCCTTGGTATTTTTCCTTTTAACATGGAAATAGAAAAATGTAATTCCTACCTGGCATAGATAACATTAGGAAGAACATATTGTTTGTAGGTTGTTTGTGGGAGATTCCAGAATGAAATACATATTCCAGCTGGTCTTCAACCCTAGAAAAAAGGCAAACTTTACTGAAAACAAGTGTCTCAGCAGATGCCTCCTGAAGATGATGCTACACCTTTATTAACAGAGAAACAGGAGTTTCATTTAAATTAGACCTAGATAGAAATGAAGGGAAGAAAAGCTCCCAAATGTACTTATTAAGTTCTTTTGCCCAATTCAAAAAACTAATACCTCTATGCTCCTTTGTTCCTTCTCAGTGAGCAGTTTCCTATTCTTGTTAGCAGAAACTGTATGCATTTATTAAAGAGAACAGACTCAAATGATGCAAACAACTGTAATCCTGAGTGTAAAACACCAAATCGATACATTTTATATAATAATTTTTGTTAGACCTCATTTTAGATTTCTTCCTGGACAACTATTACTTACTGGAGCATCAACTTTTGGCAAATCTTAACTCTTTATAAATAGCCAGACTGCTTCTCACAACATGACTGGTCTATATAATAATTTTTAAAGATTCGATAAAATGAAGTGCCATTCTTTAGATGATAAATTTCTGGTGAAGAAAGATGAATAGACTGATCGATGTGGAAACTGCACTAGGGATACTGGGCAGTAGTAGGGATACTTTCGTAGAAAGCAGGAGAGATGAGAGCATGTTACAAGTCGTTAGGAATGTAATAAAAAGTAAAACAAATGCACTGAATGAAGAGGTTCCATACAAACGGGAAAAATGAGTTTTATGGATGAAAAAGAAAGAAAGAATGAAAAACCAACATTAGAGAATAGAAATCGGTTCAGTACTGAGGATAGGAGCCACTGGACAGAAAGTAATGAAGCAGGGTACCAAAAGAGAGGTAAGAGAGTGAGGGTCTCTAAAGGCAAGGTGGAACGCAGGAAGACCACTAGTGCAAAAGGATGTTTAAGCGCAACAACAAAACAAGCAAAAAGCCAAACACCCAGCCTCCCATAAGTCAACAACTAACAAAAGAACTGGGATGAAGTACCAAAGGGGGGAATTAATGTCAACACTGAGGAAAACCGGTCAGCGGCGACCAAGAGGTTTGCGACTGGAGATGCACGGTCGGGGGAAGCAAACTGCGCAGAGCAGGACCGACCCAGGGGGACCACGGGGGCCACCGCGGCGCGCGGGTGCGAGCGACGGAGGGTCGAGGGGCCGGGCGGCGGCGACGGAGCGGGCCGGAGGGCGGGCGGGCCGGCGGGCGCGAGGTGCGGGGAGGGCCGGCCGGGAGCCCCCGCCGCGCGCCGCGCCCCTCGCGTCCCTGCCGACCTTCAGGCAGGCCCAGGACCCGGCTCCGACCGCCGGGCAGCCGGCCGAGGCCGGGGCGAGAGAGGCGGCCGAGGCCAGGAGGCCGCTGCCGATCCGGACCCGGCCGGGGTCCCGGGGCCGAGCGGGAGTGGCGCGCGGGCGGCGGGGGGCTCACCTCTCCGGCCTCGCGGCCTCGGCTCGCGCCCGTGCGGCGGAGGAGGAGCCCCGCGTCCGGCTGGAAGGCGTCCTCCCCCGGGTCAGCACCATCCCGCCCCGGGCCCACTCACATCGCCATCGCCGCAACCGCAACCACCACAAGCCGGCTGTCGGTTCGTCACGGGCGCTCGGCTCCCGGCCCAGCGCCGCCGGCGAGCATGCGCAGTCGCCCCGGTCCCGAGGGAGCGCGGCTAGGGAGCGCTACCTGCGTTCAACAGGTCCCGGCCCGCGGCCCCGCCCCTGGCGCTCTCCCCTCCCCCCTCCAGCAACGTCCCGCCCTCTCCGAGGCGAGGCCACGCCCCCGAAGGGCTCCGCGCCCCGCCCCCACGGAGCCCCAGCTGCTGTGGTCTGGCCGGCGCCAACCCAGATTTGAAGATTTGTTCTCCCTTCCTTCCCAGCTCGCGTTCCCGAGATCCCGCGAGAACGGAGGGCCTGCGTCAATAAAGAGCGCGAGCCCGGGCCGGGTGGGAGCGGGAGGAATGGTGTGGAGGTCTGGTCAGGAATTAAAGGAGGCCAGAAGAGGCCCCAGGGGACGGTTGAGGACTGTAGAGATTCCTCTGGAAGTCATCCTTTCTCCTTCACTTCTCTGCTTGCAGCCATGGCTGGAGCTGGCCCCTGCGCCTCTGTTAGGGCAATTGGGCAAGGGAGCTGCTGAAGGGGGTCGCCCCTGGGGGTCCATTCGTGGTGTGGCTGTGCGAGCATGCTGATCCATTAGCTTCTTGGTTGATGACATCTAAACAGAAGCCTTCAGATCTTATGTTCCATTGACAGGAGCCCACGGAAAATAGTCCTTCATTGATTAGCCTCATTCTCTTATTTCCCACTGTCGCAACAGAACGTTTATATTAGAGCGTAAAGCGACTGCGTGTGACTAAAGCAAAGTTGAGAATTTCCTCAACAGCTGTAAATCCCCCTCAGAGCTGTAACACTTACCACAGCTTGTGATTTAAAAGTGCATTGGGAAGACGGAGAGTGGGAACGGTTATATACAATGTGAGTGAACGTGGGGCCGTTCATCTCTGCAGTTAAAAATAGTTAAAATGGCAAATACTATGTGTATTTTGCTACAGTAAGATGAACGAAACTTTTCTGTTCACTTGGCAGTGGTGATGTTGCCTTGTACCTTAGGCCCTTTGAAAACGAGTGTTAAATATGATTTAAACCATTGCCTTTTCTTCGGTTTTGAACAAATTTTAAACAAGATTGGAATGAATCAATTATGCTATGATAACCAACCTGTTAACATTCCATAAATGACTCCTCCAGTGCAATCACTTTTTTGTTCTATAGACAGAGTCATAGACACTAAGATGGGCGCCCACAGTACACAATGGTTAGGTTGTCTTTAGAAGTTAAAAAGAACAGCAAATATGAGATTGAGTAAAGCTAAGTTTAAGCATAGCACTTCCTTTATGGGTACAACAGCTACAAGCCCAAAGGGCAAATATATTACTTCATAACGTTGTGGTGTTATTTCATGGCTTCATGGCTGTGGCCTTTCTAGGAAAAGCATGAGATAAGACAAGTGACCATGCCAACCTGCCAGTTAAAACGAAAGTATTCAACTGTGTTTCAAGGTTCTCACCTATAATTGCTGCACTAGACACCCTGGGGCCAGCCTGAGCTACAGATTAATAAGTGTATAAATGGATTTTTTTAAGCTGATAACGCTGCTTTCATCTAGCTGTTGAATGGAGATTTTAGTGAATTATTAAAGGAGACGATTTGAATCTATATAAAATAACTGCAGTTTTATAATACATGTGCCATAGTCTTTAATAATATATTTCCAGAAACTCCTGATACTACATAATTGACTGAACCGCAAAGTAGCTTTTTCAGTATAGTGTGAAAGGTGCAAACAGTTACTTGCAGGTTGCAACTCAGATTATTTGGGTTTCCTAAGTGACAAAGCATTTGCTTGGCAGAATCTGTCAGACAGGAGACATTCCTCCCACCACCATACCTCTGAATCACTCCTGTAAAGTATAATTATCTAGTATCAAGTGACAGCAATGGCAGGACTTCATGAATTATTCTCTTCTTTATATGCCTTAAGCTTACTAGGTTTTTTTGGTAATATGATATATATGCTAATTATCACTAGCTTTGTGATAGAAAACACATAAGGGCAACTATCACCTTCTTCTAATAATTCATGCCTTATCTCAAGTGCTGATCTTTTAGCCGGTTCTGGCCACGTATCTTTGGTTGGTTCACATCAGACTGATTTTCTTAGGTAGCGTGATGAATCTTGTTGCTCACCATAGCTCAAACAGAACTCTTACCACTTCCCTTTTCCCTTTTTGCAGAGATTGTTTCTCACAGTCTTCAAGGTTCTGGCAGTGTCTTTTCCAGACGCACTTATCAAGCCTAGAATCTGTCAGTCGTATTGGATGCTTTCCTGTGTTTCCCATCTATCTCATTCCATATCCTGTTTCAGTTTCCAAATACTTCTCTATTTCAAAATGACTTTCAACTCCAAGGAAAAGTCATACTTGGACAAAAAGAAATAGCACCTCTAGTGAATAGAGAAAGGGATTTAAAACATAGTATTAATGGAAATAAGAGATTTGTCAACTAAATTATTTGTTGCATGACAGTATTTGTTTTCTAATATTGTCTAAAATAACCAGTCATGTAACAAATAAGTTATTATTTAAACAGTAATTTACTAATTATTAAAATTTGCATAAAAGAAAATTTTTACCTGCATCAAATAAAACTATTGTTTTTATGTGTGTCAGTTTTCATATTTGCTTAACATCAAAATTCATAGTTCTTGCCTTTTTTAGTTGTAGAATTTTTTAAGGTTGTGAACTTCTTTTCAGTTACTTGTGAATTCATTACTTAATTTAAAAGACTGCAATGTCTTCTGAAGATCCTCCACTTTATAAAATGTTTACAACTTTCTGTTCTGTATGCTGAATGCCATAAGAGGCTGCCTCGTGGTTGTGTTGGAAAGCTTATTCTTGCCAAGACCTTTTTACAAAAGAAAAGGCCCATGCTTCTGAATATTTCTTTCCCTCAAAAGATTGAGTTTGTAAGACAATATAATTATTGCTGGAAGTCCCTTAAAAATGTATGCAGCTCTAATCCCCAGTGTCAGTACAGAATGCAAAATTAAACATTCAAATATGATTTCGTATAGAAAAGTTCTTCTAGAAAAAAAGTTCTTCTAGAAAAAGTTCTAGAGAGATGATGGGTCAGAGGTCGAAAGCACTGGCTGCTCTTACAGAGAGCCTGGATTCAATTCCCAGCACTCACATGGCAGCTCACCATTGCCTATAACTCCAGTTCCAGAAGATCCGACACCTTTAGATTATGTATACCAATGTACATAAAAATAAAAATATTTTTAAAAAAAGAAAAGTTCTTTATAGTCCTAGTTTTTACATTGGAGCCATCACTATAAATACAATAGCCAGAAAAGCCACAACAATAAAATCACATGTTTATACTCAAGCTATCATTAGGCTTAACGTCCTTTATTGCCAACTACAAATCTGTATATCCTTATGTTTCCTATTTTTGAAATGTATTATGAGTTGCTGAATTTATTATCTAGGGTGCAGAGAAAGAAAAACATACAGTATCATGAAAAATATGAATCTAGTTTTCTTTTAAACTTGTTTCTTTTCATTTCATATGCAGTGGTGTTTTGCGTGCATGTATGCCAGTGCCAGATCCCCTGGAACTGGAGTTACAGACAGTCGTGAGCTACCATGTAGGTTCTGGGAGTTGAACTCCGGTTCTCTGGAAGAGCAGCCAGTGCTTCTAACCGCTGAGCCATCTCTCCAGCCTGTCAATCTAGTTTTTATATTTTTCTAGCCAACTACTAAGCAGGTCCAGCCCTGATTAGCTTCCATGATCAAATGATGTTGGTCAAGTTCAGTATGCATGGCTGTTGACTAAAAATTCAGTTACATCTTGAAAGCCTATTTAAATTACTTTTCTAAGCTATTCAGCTAATTGAAAGAAAAGGCAATTTAGACTAAGCTGGGTCAGGAATAAATAATCAGCTTTGGGTGATGCTGTTTGGAGGAACATCTTGAAGAGGAAATTTGCCACGCACTTGCTTAACTTCCTTAACTTGCAGGTTAAGGAAAAACAGTATTGGTGATGGGTTTCTTTTTTGTATCATTACCAGAGAGAGAGAGGGAGGGGGGGAGGGAGGGAAGGAGTGAGAGAAAGAAAGAAGAAAGAAAGGAAGGAAGGAAGGAAGGAAGGAAGGAAGGAAGGAAAGAAGGAAGGAAGGATAGGAAAGAAAAGATAGATAGGAAAGAAAAGATAGGAAAGAAAGAAAAGAATTAACAGTAATGATTTTGCTGCCCATTTAAAAGTGTTTTCCTACTCATTTCTGTTGTTTTCCTGTGATTCTATAAACACTGTTAGCAAGATCAAAATGTATAGACAGGAAACTTTACTGGTGTCACATAAATGTATCTCTCCATTTTACTTTTCCTGAGTAAGTCCTGGAGTTCTAATGTTCCGTAGTAACTACAGGTATTAATAATTAATATGCTTAAGCCTTTCTGAGATTACATCTTCAACGTTTTCATCACATACAAAATTTACTATGTGAAATGCTGGGCATGTTTATTAACTTAGCTGTAAGCATTGTATTATATGTTAAAATATCATATTGTATACCCTTAATATGTACATGACTTTTATATGTCAATTACACCCATATGTCCTGCTTTTAGTCTCCTCCTCACCATCCCCATGTCATCTTCCTTCTTTTCCTTGTATTTACCATCGATTGGTATCAGATTTGTACCAACTTTGTCAAATGAATTTGGAAGTGTTTTTTTGTTTTTATATCACGGTGCAGATAAGATAATTGATTGCTTTACCAACATATTCCTAATCATTTTTTTTATTTTTCCATGCTACCATAATTGTTCTTATGTCTATCTGTTAGTTCAGACATAGAGCATATGTTTATAAAGAGCATAATCAAAATAGGAATTATGGCCAAAAGTTCTACACAGGTAACAATCTGTGTTTTAATGAATACATTCTTATATATAGAAAATGCATATATGGATGTGTGATATGTGTGTGTGTGTGTGTGTGTGTGTGTGCAGTGAGAGCCCTCCAAACCATCTTTGTCCAACCTGAAAATATTATTTTTCCTCCTTATGGCTTTCAGTAACATCACTCACTGCTTTGCCACTGAAACTTGATGCTGCTTAGATTATGAATTTTAGCCATGTTTTGATGGAATTTTTATTTATCGCTGTTTTGAAATATTGCTTTTGAAATTTTTGTAGTTTTTTGTTTCAATAATGGTACACAGTTGTGTTAAAAGAAGTATTGACATCTGTATGTTGTTGTCTATATGCACAAACCAAACCAGTCTATAAGTTTGCTCTGCAGGGTATATGCTAATAGTACTAATTTTCTTGAAAAAAAAAAATACTATATGGGGCTGGAGAGCTGGCTCTGAGTTTGAGAGCATTTGTTGCTCTTGGAGAGGACCTGGGTTTGGTTCCTGGCACCCACATACACACATGAAGGCAAATGCCCACATACATAAATAAATCTTAAAGACTTACCGTGTATGCAATATAACATACTTATCAGCAGCTTTGTCTCTTCATGCAACATCTTTTAATAATTCCTCAGAACAAATGACTCCATCTAAGTTTTGGCTCAGTTCTTCAGCTCTGGGAAAATCACAGTCTAAAAGCTTGGCTAGAAAATGATGAAATATTGGCAACATTATAAAAATGTTGTGAGCATCACCACGCACAAAACCACACAAGTTGTCTTTGGCTTAACACTTACCATGCTAAAAGAATTCAAGAGAAAATTAACTATTGTTTGGTTTTAGGAGGACTTTTTTTTTTTTTTCCTAAAATAAATTTCCTTATGTCCTGACCTTTGGGCAATTTAACCATGTTTCTGTTTTTATAAATTAGTAGAGTCCTTACCTCTCAAGCAGAGGAGCCCTGTTAGGATAACTCTTGTGAAAAGGGGGGAGGTACCCCCTTCTGTTTCTCCCCTCCCCCTCCCCCTCCTCTTCCAGGTTCCTCTCTGCATGCACATTTGGTGGGAGCAGAGTGATGGAAAGTCTGTCACTTGGCATGCGCGCACCACCAGCTGCCAGGAAGAAAACAAGCCAGTGAGTCAAGCCTTTTAGACAGAGAGGCGCACGGTCGCGGTGTTCACAGCTTCTCTACCAGGAGCAGAGGAGCAGCTCATTTTTCAGGCCTGTTTCATTCCCAACTGTTACTTCGGCTTTCCTTCCTCAATACTCTCAAAGTCAGAAGGCGGCTCTGTGCCAAGCCTTCCCAGCTTCATCAAGATCGAGGCCCGCAAACGTGACCTTTTATAACAACCAGGGCAAGGCCGCACAAAAGAGAAACACAAAAACAATGGTGCCCAGGCAAACAATACATCTTTTGGGGGAGGGGGTCGGCTTTTGAAGTACTGGAAACCTGAAGACAGATTTTCCAGGATGTTCAGCCTTCAGCTGCAGCACCCAGGGTAGATTACTGGTTGCTGAACTATGAATATAAAAACACCTGACTCACCAAATTATTTCCTAGAATAGTTAGCTGGGTGGAGGCTCAGCAAGTTAATAACTAAACCCAACCCTCAAGGTTGTTGGCAAAGGGCATATTTAAGCTTAATGATGCTGTATCCACCCAGAAAGATAAACGAGGCTTTGATACCCTGCTCTGTCGACTGGGAAGAGGAAAATGACTCATTAGGCACAAACAGAATGAGTGACCTGTGTCGGAGATATTTCGAAAGGTGAGTTGAAGAGCTAAACCAGTCTTCCAGAGGCAGCTGTGAGTAAAGCCCGAGGCAGATGATGATTCAAGAGATGAGACTGTCAAAAATTGTGCAAGAGAATCGTAACACTGAGCAAGTTAACCTTTCCATTAGGACTATGCGAACCAAGTGGTATGCCGGCTTGGAAAAAGAAAAAGTAGTTAAACATGGCCACAGCCCTCACAGGTGAACTATCTGAATGTTCTCAGGTTAGATCAACTAAGGTGTGGGAAGTGTCCGCCTCAGTGTCTGGTCAGCACATTCCACACGAGTCTCTCTCCCTGCGTTTACCTTTGCTATTGTCTTACTTGCTTTTGAGTATTCTAAGATGGTATTTTGATAGAATTTCACACACATTTTTATAGTTCTGAGGGGTCAGTGTGTCACGCCTAACTCTCTGTATTGGTTTTTACTATTAATAATTAACATGCATGTTTAGCCATCTGTATCGAATTTCTGCCATATGGCTCAGAATTATTTGGGGGCACGGAGCACTTTAGAGTAAATGGTCTTAGCTCACTTTGACATAGTCATTATAATGTTGCTAAAACAAAAGCCACCTGTGTATAGCCAGAATACAAGCTTTTAAGATATTACTGATAATCTTATGTAGCTACAGTATATGCTTTTTAATATTAACCCGCCAGTGTTGACATTCTAAATTTGGAGCAGAAGTTGGGCATGCTGGCATATGCCTGGAATCTCACCCATCACTCAAAACAGAAAGACCCAGAATTCAAAGTCATGGTTGCTTAAATGGTTAGCTTGAGGCTAGTTTGGGACACATGACATTCTATCTCAAAAGAAAAATAATGGTGAGAATCTTTTTGGTCCCATTACTGAGCAAATAAATGATATAATGATATTAATAAACCAGAATACATTTCTACCCCTTCCATAATAAATTGTACACAAGAAAGAAGCCCAGGAGTATTATTAAAAAATAATTCTTTCTGAACCAGGGTAGGATAATATATTCTAATACATAATATGTATAGCAAAGGAACTATCTTGCATATTTGGGTGTCTCAACCCCCTCCTCCAGTCACTTATTCCATGATTACTCAAGCTGTGCATGAAATCATTCAGAACTTCGTTACAGTGAACAGGGTAACCCCGAACCTCTTGTCAGCAGCGTTTGACCATGAGTCTCCCACTTAGTGCTTTACTGAAGTAACTGAAGTAAAGATTTTCGTCTCCAAGACAAGCTGGAATCTTGTAGAGCAAAATGTGGCTAAAACCTCCAACGTCTAATTTAACTGAGTGGGCATGCCATTTTGATAGCTCACATTCTTATACTTTTGAGAATCTAGTTTCCTATTTCACTATTTCGCAGTACTGTCCCGCCCCTCTCCTCCAACAGACACTCTTTTGGGCAAGTTTTCATAACAGATATGACCCAGTAGTTGGGCCAGTCCAGTTACAAACAGGATATAACTCATGAGAATTAGTCCTGTTGTGCTGGACAGACTGGCTGCTAGCTGAGGGGCACAGCTGGCTCTTCCCTTCATTTCGTTACGCATGCCTGCAGAAGCTGGCCACTGTAATGCAGCACCTCCCGAAGCTGTGGCTGACACCAGGGCCTCTGTAAGAAAGAGATGCAGGCCCCTTATAAAGGACAGGGTGTAGGGTAATTGAAGGGGAAGAGATGCTCCCAGTAACCAGGGAAAGGATAGTCACAAGAATTCCAAGACTTGGGAACTGTAGTCTCTCATGTAGCGCGCGTGTGCTTCTGTGTGGGTGCCTGTGTGAATGTCTACACAGGAAGGAACTGCATTGTGAAATAACCCCAAGTGCTGCCCGTCATTCTGTGAAAGACAACAATTAAAAAGAAACAACATTGAATAATTTCATAACAGGAAACAACACAATGGAAACTAGAGAAATATGATGTGGAAAACATCTAAGAATCTAAAACAAAAGAGGCTTTTAAAAATTGATTCAAATCATGTCTAATTTAAACTAAAAATAAATACAAGGGGAGTTTTAGGAATTAAAATAAAGACTCAACCACTTGCTAGATTTTCAAGTGTCTAGATTTTTAGTATTTTTACCTTCATCTTTATGTAACCTTTTTATTGCAATATTTTTCTCCTTTTTGTTTTATGTATTTATGTATGTATGTATGTATGTATGTATGTATGTATGTATTTTGAGGCATGGTCTCTCTATATAATATTGGCTGTCCTGGAATTCTCTATGTAGACCAGGCTGGCTTCACTGAAACCCACTTACCTCTACTCATGAGTGCTGGGATCAAAGGTGTTTATCATCACACCCAGATGTATTGAAATTTTCTTAAAGTCAAATAATAGCAGCAAAGAACTGACAAACCTGATGCTACAGGTTACAACTAATCAAAAGTGTTACTGGTTCCAAAAAAATCTGAAGAGCACAGTCCTACAGGATAAAGGATACGTGTGTCATGTTTTACTTTAGTCAAGTTAGAAAAGGGTTTAATACTATTGTGAAGTAGAAATCCCATGAGGGATCAGAGAGCTATTGATTTATTTTGATATAATATTTAGTAAGAACACTTCTGAAAATCATTTGTACCTCCATCCACCTGTGTGATTGCCAATATGCCTTGAAGGGAAGCTGTCTCTCATAGGAGTGGAAATGATCAGGAAATTACTTTTTTAGTCCACAAGGGGAGCTGGGAAGTGTAGTTCTCCAGCAGGAAACTCTTAGGGAGGCTAACTCTTAGTCTATCACTTTTTCCTTTTCAGAGGTCACCCTAGAAGCTGTTAGGGGACTTGGGGGTTGATGAATGTTCTTAGTTACTTTGAGCTGTCAGAGGGTTGGCAATGAAGGGGCAGCCGTCAGAGTGTTGCAAAGGAGAGTCTACCTAAGGGACCAAGATAAAACTTAACCGATGGCGATGATCCAGAGTGTAGGAAAGCCATTTGGTGATGTTATGAATCGTTGAGGCTTGCCATAAGAATGGGGTAGCACTTGTAACATATTAAAAGTGAGATGGTTAGCAGTCCTGTAATTCCTACTGGGAACATAGTTAGAAAATAGCTGAGGTAATTTTGTTCCAGCTATAATTAGGGAAAGAGAATGGGCAAGAAAACCAAAGAATCCTGAGCAGGCTTTGTCATAGGCATCAACAAGATTGATTGATGTCTGCCATAAGATGTACACCAGGGAGGATGCCATTTGTCTTGTTCAAGAGTTCAAGGAGCCGTTTATCCATCAATTTAAGTTGAGAAGCTGGCCATTGAGTTTCCTTTGCTGTAACCTCACGGGAACATTTATGAAGCGAGGTTAGTGAGGAAAGTTCCTCAAAATCATGGTTAACATAAGTTTTGTTTAATAAGGTGAGACGTAATTTTATAGCTGGCTGGACTGTGTACCAGAAACGTTTCTATCAGAATCCTATGGAAGGTCTGTTGGCAGGGCCCATGTACCAGCTGTAATGTCTGGGAGAGGGCATTATGGGCCAAACCTGAATGAAATCCAGCTTCCATCTGCTCAAGTCACTACATCAGCACCTGTAAGTCTGACCACACAGTTTCTGGGAGCCTCCTTTAACCAGGGGGTGTGCCTGATTAGGACACTGTGATGGGTATTCTTTCTCCGGATGAAATGAGCCAATTCAAGCTGAAATTAGAGTTTGCAAGTGCAGCTTCACTGGGAGCCGCTCTTGGTGGGTTCACTGGTCCCAAGGAATGGGGCTAGGAGTAGCTGCCACGTGGGGGAGATGACAGAAAAGTGGGGGGCCCTAGAGAGAGAAAACAGAAAGAGAGGGGGAACCAAAATGTCTGGGTTACATAGTGAAGATCCTGTTGGGAAGGGAAAGCTCCTGCCCCTGGGCTGGAGAGTTTAGGGTAGAGGAGCAGAGTATGTTAGCCACACCCTGTAACAGGTAGGGACTGAGGGATGCTGGGAGAACGTGGTTAAAAAGGGCATGTCAGCCACTTGTCCCGGATCTGAAGCCCAACACACAGGACATCATATTATAGCTGGGAGAAGTGCTCTTCAGAAACAGCATTACAGGGAAGAGAGTCATTAGGGGAAATAGCTGTCCAAATAGCATCTCATACAGTTAAGAATGACATCTGTGGACTTCAAAGAAACATATATCTGGTCATTTAAATCATGGTTCTACCTTCCTACTGGGTCTTTCAGACCATGCAGGTTGCCAAAATCAATAACTTTTTTTTTTTCTTTTGTCAAGGCCAGTTGATAATCTGGTCTTCGGGGCGTATTTGGGTTTAGGAGGGACCTCTGGCTCCTCTCGCTTCTCTTTGGCCAGTTAATCCATCTATGTGAGGGTAAATCAGAGGCCTTGCTTGGCCATTGCCTTATTTGGAAGTGTGGAGGAGTTCTTCCTCTTTGTTCATCCTTCCCTTTGTGTGCTGGAAACTAGCTAGGGTCAGGTCAGTGGCATCTCCATGGCCTCCTGAAACAAGAGAACAAGTGACTTTCCACAGTTACAGGGAATTCAGAGATGCCCCACCATTTCCTGAGACTTAGTTGACCTTGGATGACAAGGGAGAAAATATTTTCCCCATTAATTCCTTTGTCCATGTCAGTTTAACTTTCCAAATGTGGTTATTGACCACTCAGAGGGTCAGTTGCAACCAGTTTATTATTTTTGATTAGTCTGTAATGTTTAGGTGAAGCTTGAGCAGAAATTAATCACTTTTAAAATAAACCTTGATTAGATACACCTATAAGTCTCTTAGCTAGAATCTGTGGGTCCATCCTGTAGTATTTAGCAAGATCTGGATGATCCTTCAGGTAAAAGAAAAGCTAAACATAGAGAGTCTTAGGGGAATTTTTCTCTCATTGACATACCTACTCTAATTGTAGGATGGCATTATAATTAAGGATTCTTGGAGTGGGGGCTGTTATGATAGAATGAAGTGGCAGTGATGGGGGTACCGTCGCGGGCCCATGCCAAGGTACATCCCTGAGGAATTATGCCATGCAACAGACCTGGTATAAGGAGGTTTTACTGGGGGGAAGGGAGAGGAGTGAGGACCTAGAAAAGGAGTAGAGGCAGATGAGTGGATGTGTAGACAGGCAGACAGACAGGGGCAGAGCCAGGAGGTGCAGAGAGAAGGACAGAATGGGAGAGAGAGGTAGGGGGAGGAACAGAGGCGGGAAGCACAGGTACAGGGTGAGAGCTGGAGGTGGTGGCAGGCCTTTGGCAGGTGAGAATGTAGGCAATTGCTAGGTTCCTGAGGGCAGGCCAGCAGAATCATGTGCATGCTAACGGGGGCATTTTCCCCCCAGGAGGATATTTAGACCATGCATAGGTTGAGAAAAAGACCAAAACTCCCTCCTTCTAAGCACCTGTGGTTCAAACTTTCTCAGCTGTCCAGGGAGCAAGCTGATGGGGGAACATCAGGGAATCCTGGAGGATTTTGTCCATCTGTAAAGTGGAAACAAGGCCCATGGAGGTTTAGCTAACCCTTCTTGAGTCTCTCATTCCAACATCAGGAGAGGGTGACTCCTAGCCCATCAAAAGGGTGGTTGGAGTGACTAGACTGGTTCCCTAGACTGATTCAAGCTTACTAGTATCTGCCATTTCAGTCCCCACCAGTTTTCACTTATGCCCCAGGCATCACATTAAGAGACAGACCCCAGCGCCCTGCAAACCCTCTCTGCAGGAGATACTGAGGCGGAGAGGATGCTGGTTCAATCCCAACCTTCCCCCACTAGGATTGATCAAGGTTAGGATGATGTGGATTCTGAGAGATAGAGCTGTTTATTATTATTTTTTTCCTTTTCTGAGATCTAAATAATGGTCTTCTTTTCTTTTTGTTTTGCTTGTTTGTTTGTTTGTTTTGTAATATAAACTTAAGCAATATCTAGCTCGTGGAGAGAGGACTTGGAACCTTCTTGTATCTCAAAGAATAGCCTAAACAAAAACTGATCAGTGTCTGCTCTAGGTCCCCTGATCTCATATGCATCCTTTTTCTTGATTATTTTTTAAATATTATTTAAATTAGGAAAGTGCATATGTAAATTGGGTTAAGTCTCTGTGATCTAAAATAATAAACAAGGAAAAGAAAGCAGAACAAAGCAACATTTAAAAGAACCCAGAAATGTGATCATATTAGGGGGTTGTTGTTATTGTTGACCTTTATGACTATAACAAAGTAACAAAACTACGTCAACAAAGGCCCAGAGTTAAAACCAAGCAGAACATTTAGGAAAACAAACCAAACAACTATCTTGGCAGCCTGGTGTTACCTCCTCAGTCTAATAAAGAAAAAGATGCCGCGATGACCAGAGGGCTCCGTAGGACCAGGAAGTTCTATGGGTGTTGTCATACTGGGTTTATGTCAGATGGTTACATTAATCATGAAGTCACATAGCTGCTTCCATGTTGATGAGGTCACCAGCCAAGATGGCAGCAAGCTCCATGGCTGCTTTTTCTCAGGGTGAGCCCAGCTCACTGATAAAGCGAGCCCTCTCCCAAGAGACACAAGTCCCTGAGGTATCCACAGGGCTCACAGATTAAATGTGGATCTTACCCTTTCTTGAAAACAGACACTTTCTGAGAGTGAATAGAAGAGGAAGCAATTTCTATGGCCTCAGCAGGCAGGCCTCGATTAACAAAATAAAGAAACAGAGGAATTTCATGGCCTCATCTCAGAGTGATTATAATCAGTTTGAGTTGTTGGCCTGTCTCACTCTCTCTACGTGTTGCAGAAGAGACAGGCTGGGAGATTACAGGTACTTTGAGAAATTCAAAGATACAGGAGTCATTTGCCTTCCCGTAAACAGTAATTTTATAAATATTCCTAAAAATGTTGCTCCTCCAGGCACCCTGATTAGATTTCATCCTAACCAGAGTAAGGTCACATAACCAGGCCTTAGGTTAACAGTACAGTTTTGGTACCTGTTTGTCACCAAACATCTTCACTGGCTTCTTAGGGTACACAGACATTAAAGTTAGGAGCTCAGAGCAAGTCTTCGTTGTTTGAGAGAAGAAAATAAAGTTTTCAGCCCCATTCCAGGATGAGAGAAAGGTGCTAGCAGTTTCACAGATGCACTTTCCTGTTCTGTTTCTTACCTTGAGGAGTCTGTGTGTACAGGCAATTCAGCTGTCCTCTCTCCCCTTATTGCTCTGCCCTACCCCATTTGCCTACATGTCCACTCCTCTGCCTTTACCCTTTCTCCAGGCCCTCACTCGTCTCCCTTCCCCAATAAAGCTACTTTTATCAGAACTGTTTCATGGCAGAATTTCTCAGGGACATACTTTGGCATGTGCCTGCCATGGTAACCCCTCACTGCATCATTATATTTCATAACACTGTAGTGGTCCTCAAAGGAAATCCCAAGATGAGGTTCTCCCCAAAGTTACCATCTTCAGAAAGAATTTGGAGATGAACCCACGAAAAGGTACTGTCTAGGGGTCTGAAACAGGTTCTTTTTGGCTATTAGTTATAGAACTGAAAGACAGCAAAAATCTGAACTCCAACAGGTATCAACAGAGAAATCTCAAACACTGTAGACAGAATCAGCAGCTGAAGAAGGAGTTTATGGGGTGAGCAAACAAACACACACACATACGAGAAAATCTGCAAGAGCAGAAGGCAGGACCAGGAAGCTGAGATCCCCACCAATTCTTTCTGAAGTGGCCTTTGACTTTCTAAAATTCACTTGCTGTTGTTCTGTTACTCTTTCTCCTTTTCTTTCTTTTCTTTTTTAAAGAAGATTTTCAAGGGAAGAATCATTAATTAATGTGTAATTAATTAATTTACATCCAGATCGAAGCTTCCCTTCCATCCGTCCTTTCCTCCCAGTCCCCTCCTCTCATTTCCCCTTACTCCCATCCTCCAGTTCCCCCTCCTCAGAAAAGGGGAGGCCTCCCATGGATATCAACCTGCCTTCACATATCAAGTTATAGTAGGACTAGGTACATCTTCTCCTGTTGTGGCTGGATAAAGCAGCCCAGTTGGGGAAAGGGATCCGAAGGCAGGCAACAGAGTCAGAGACAGCCCCTGCTCCTGCTGTTGGGGGTCCCATATGAAGACCAGGTTACACAACTGTACATATGTGCAAAGTGCCTAAGGCCATCCCATGCACACTCTGTGCTTACAGTTCAATCTCTGTGGGTCCCATGGGCCCAGGTAGAAAGATTTTAAGATGTGCTGCTAAAACAGACTTTACCTATTTACTTGCTTTGTCTGGTAGAAGGCCTGCTGGCTATTATGAAATATAACGATGGGCGAGGGGCGGGCCCATGCCAAGGTGCACCCCCTGAGAAATTCTGCCAGGCAACAGATCTGGTATAAGAAGGTTTATTGCGGGAAGGGAGAGGTGGGGTAGAGGCAGCGAGTGAGCCTTGAGGGCAGAGAAAGAGGGTCCAGGGAGAAAGAAGGTGGGGGGGCATGGAGGAGAGAGAGAGAGAGAGAGAGAGAGAGAGAGAGAGAGAGAGAGAGAGAGCAAGCTGGGGTGGTGGGAGTCTTTTCATCGGATCTGCACACCTGGTGTGCAGATAATGACTGAAGACTTTGCTAGGTCCCTAAGGGCAGTCCAGAAAAATCGTTAACAGTGCTAACTGTCAAGGTTCACCGAGGAGAACCGTATTTCTTTGTGTAAAGTACTTCCAGGAAGTTTGAGAGTGTCCTTCCTGTTGGTAGTGGCGTGTGTAATAGTTTTAGGTCACAGTCTAGCAGGCTTTCATACTAAGTGGGAAAGCTCAGGTGCTAGACTACTGTTTCTCGGATTCAGCCTGGTCCTTTATATAGCTCCTTATGTAATTGGTTAGCTAATCTCTTAGAGTAGCCAAAAGAAAGGTTATTAAAACAATGATCTATCAACCTTGCTTTCTTTTTCCAAAAACAAACTTACAGGTTAATCAGCATATCCAAAGTTTCCTTCTCGTTTGTTGTTTTTAAATTCTAGGAAATGTCATTCAGGGCATGCCTGGTGAGATTTCATTTACTTTCCCCCTTTCTGATACTTGCATTTTAAGTATACTTTTCTGACATTGCCCTACATGAAAGCTGTATTTATACCTTTCCACTTTTTGGTCTCCTCCCTCCAATTTCCCCATCCCCAACTTTCTCTCAAACGTATGGCCTCTTCTTTCACCGTTGTTACACACATCCATCTGTATATATACGTGCAAACTGCTGTGTCTATTTAGTGTTTCCCGTGTGTGTGTGTGTGTGTGTGTGTGTGTGTGTGTGTGTGTGTGTTTAGGGCTTTTTGGGATTGGATAATTGGTAGGGAGCTCATTCGTAGAGGAGACTCTCATCCTCTCAGTAGACATTAAATACCTGTACCTATCTAGGACAGCAGTATGAGTCTCAACCTGTGGGTCCTGACCCTCTTAGGGGTTGCCTAAGAGCCTTGGAAAAGACAGAGGTTTACAATAGGATGCCCAACAGTAGCAAAATTACAATTATGAAGCATTTTCTTGTAAGGAGTATGAAGCAGCAAAAGTAATTTTATGGTTGGGTATTGGAGGTTGGTCTGATGCATGTTACTGGCGCTTGGGATCTGATTACACCTATCTTTGTTTTGTAGACCTGCCTAAGGCATACCTGATTAGTTGATTAAACAGCCTGTACCTGGGCAGGGCAGAATGGGGTAGGCTTGGCTATGGTTCCCGGGCTTTGGGGATCAGAGAGGATCATGGGAGAGAGAAGGACAAGAAGAGAGGAAGGAGGAAGCCACAAAGGGCTAACCTGGAGAAGAAACCATGTGGAGCTGGGAGGAAGGCCCAGATGAAGAATAAAAGCAAGTATTTATAAGAATATGGATGGAAGATAGGATGGTTAAAAAGGATGGCATTGGATGGCGGCTGGGAGATGGATGGTGAGTATATTCAGACAGCATTAAGTAGGAATATCTGCCTGGCCCAAGGTAAATATAAATTCTAATAGGTGTCTGTGTCTTATTATTTATGATAGCAAGTTAGATAATGCCACCATGATAATCTTAGGGCTAATAATAAATGTTCTACAGTCCAACACACTCATTTATTATTTACTACAATAGTTGGGGGTCACCACAATATGAGAAACTGTAATAAAAGGTCTCAGCATCAGAAAGGTTGAGGACCACTGATCTAGCAGTAGGGCCTTGTGATATTTCTGCCACTTACAGTGGCATGCCATCTGGTGTCGTTGTGTGGGTCTTACTTAAGCAAACATATCTTTGAGATTTAATGGGTGCAGCTTCTCTGCTGCAGAACACACTAGTTCACCGGAGATGTCCTGGTCTTTTGGCTTCTACAATATTTCTGCCCCCTCTTCCTTGGTAGTCTATGAGCCTTAGAGGTAGGAATTGTGTTGTAGAGGTATTGCTTAGGGTTGTTCCCTGCAGTTGGACCAGTTGTGGATTTTGTGAGTCTCTTTCTGCTAGAAAAAGAAGCTTCTTTGGTGAGGCTTGCAAGCTACACCTATCTATGAATATAGGATAATTATTTAGAATGCAGCAAGAAATTATACGAAAGTAGAAATAGTAGGATCTTTTACCAGCCATGGATAGTTGCTAGGTTTATAGCACCAGGAATGTGTTCTCTTTTATTGAGTAGGCCTTACGTCTAATTGGATAGGTACTAGTTGCTCCTAAGACTTAAATGCCACAATTGCATCCTTGGGGGTATGCAGCTCATTGTGGTGGTTGATAAGTTACGTTTGGGTAGGACTATTGATTGCTTTTCTTCCCCTTGGTATCTGGCAGAGCATCTTTGAATACTATGAGAACTATTCTTAAGGGAGGAGGCTTTGAGGTCAGATCCAGCTTTATTTCCTTAAGAGTGGAGTCTTCAGCAAGAGGGCCATACCTTCAAATTGTGGGAGGCACCTAAGGGAAATGGCATAGTCTGTACTATTGGGGGGTGGGTGTCTTTGACTCTCTTAACCAACAACTTGGAAGGAGGTTTCCTATGCCTGACACTCGGGGTATTTGTTAGATACTCTGTAGCTTTTGAGGCGGTTGTTATCACCCCAAGTTGCATTACCTTATTTAATATATATAATATGTTTTTTAATATATATAATATGTTATATATTTTAAGTAAACAGAAGATTTCCCTATAAAACTTTGAACATTCTTCGTTATTTATCCATCTTCCTTCCCCTTACCAGGGATGTGCTCCCACCTATTTTCCCCTCCAGAGCACTCCTGTTCTATTATTCCTTCTTCAGAGCTCCACCTGTCCCCACCTGATGACATCTTACTTTCCTGGCATTTGCAGCAACTCCAGGCACACCTAAGATCCACAAACAAGAAAGTACATGCAGCATTTGCCTATCCGGGACCTGTGAAAGTCGAAGCAGTCCTAAGCTAAAATGGCAATGTTTGGGACGTTACCACAACAAAATGTCAACTTTACTACAGAGGTGTAGTACTAAAAATGGCATGAGGCCGACACCTAAAACCGACTCCTAGATCAGTGGAACAGAACGGAAGACCCACATAAGATTGTCTGACTACAGTCATGCTGTGTTTGACAAAGATAGTAAAAACACACGCTGGAGAAAAGATGGCATCTTCAGCAAACGGTGCCAGGAAAACTGGATATCCGTGGGTAGAAGAATGCCATTAGACTTATGTTTATCACTCTGCATAAAAATCAGTTGTGAATGGATCAAAAACCTCCATGTGAAACCCGAGACACTGAAGCTGTTAGAAGAAAATGTCATTGCCCTAGGAGATGTTTGAATTTCATTGACTGGGTTGCTTAATCTCTTGTTGCTTAATTGTTGTTGTTGTTTTTTTAAAGCTCTTTGTATACGCTACATATTTATCCTCTGTCAGACCCCATTCTCTAGACTCCTCCTTCACTCTATTGCTTCCTTGGCTGTGCAGGATTTTTAATTTTTAAATATTTAACCTCTGTGTGTGTATGTATGTGTGTGTATGACAGAGACAGACGACAGTTTGCAGAGTTGCTTCTCTTCCTGGGTGTGGATTCTGGGACTCAGGCAGAGGTCTTCTGGGACACTGGCAAGGTCCTCTACCCTCTGAACTGTTTCCTCAGCCCCATCTACATATGATCGCATAGTTCAACTTCACTAAAATGTGGTTACGTTACAAAATAATATATGATATCCAATCATGTTATTAACTTTTTGTCTAATAAGTAACTAAACCATTTCCCCCTACAATTACTACTGAGGCAGTTTGTCCGTACTCTGTCACTGACATCTTTAAGCATCTCCCATTGAGAAGTGACTGTCTTGCCACAGTGCATTTTAATAGACTCAGTGAAGACAGTTAAAAACAACCCTATTTTCTTTTTCTCTCTCTTTTATTGGTGGCAGTGTTAAGAATCAAACACAGAGCTTTGTGAGCATTCTAGGCAGGTCCTCTCTCTATTAACTGCACCTCCAGTGTCCCATTTCTTTTAGCTTATCAATAACACAGGATCTGATGACCCAGGGTTTACGTGCTCCAAAGCATGATTTCCACAGTAGGAGGAACACTGAACAAATGACACCATTGTGACACTAACTGCCGGTCGGCTGGGTCTCCATAGCTTCTGTGAACAGTGGAGGGGACACTGTCAAGAGTCTGTGCTTTCGCAGCTGTCATCACAGCATCTCTTTCCCTTATCTTGGAAACCACACCGACGGGTAAATACTGTAGATGAAACCAAATGGGCTATTCCCAAAAGAGATGAGATGAAAAGGGTGAAAAATTACTGAAACATGGAGGGGAGGTTCTTTTGCATTATTTTTATTCTAGAGGGTGAGGACTGAATCAAGGAGTCCCACACACTGAGCACCTGCTCTGTCACTAAGCTACGTTCCCTGCCTGTTTGTTTAGATGGCTCAAGTGCTTTTCCTGGTCATGGGATATGTGTTGGGAGTTGGTCTGATGATTGTATTTTGATGCTAAATACTTGCCCTCAAGATCTGGTTAATGCCTGGATGTTACTATCCTTTCATAAACCTTCCTAAGACATTATACCTGATTGGTTGATTAAGGGCCTAAAACATGGACAGGGAAGAATGGGGGAGGTATAGCTAAGATTCCTGGGCTTTGGGTTGAGGAGAATCACTGGAAACAGACAGATGGGAATTGAGGAGAAATGAGGACACCGCAATGGGTTGGTGTGGAAAAGGAACCACACCAAGAAAGGAAAGAAAGGAAAGATTCCAAGGATGGCATGGATGGGAAAACAAAACAAACAAACAAACAAACAGGATAAAAAATACAAGAAACTGTCTTTGGATTATGAATGGAAGGTAGCCCAGACAGGAATAGTTAAAGCAGATGGCATTGGATGTGGCCTGGGAAATGGATGGTGAAGTTATTGAGCTAGTATAGGTGAAATATCTGTCTAGCCCAAGGAAAATAAAGCATTTATAAAATCTAAAAGGTGTTTGTGTCTATTTGATTGTGATAGTGGGTTAAATAATGCCACTGTAATAATTATAGCCAAATAATAAATATTTTATGGCCCATCACTAATTTAAATTAATAGGACAGATATGCTAAGAAGTTCTCACTGGGTTTTTTTTTGTACACTTTCAATGAGGAAAAAATTAGGGAAAATGTGAAGAAATTAATAATTTATATCTATAAAGGCATCTATAAAGATGGCTTTTCATGTCATACATTGCTCTTATGGAAGCTAGCTGCTCTGTCCCCTGGGGTGTAGCTTTTCTGCTCTCTCGATATAGACACAGCTCAGGGAACACAACTACTAAACAAGGTGTCTTTCCAAAAGCTCCTGTCGTGAGAGGTGATGGATAATGATCATGAACTTCCTTACACTGCACAGAACAGGAAGAGCAGAACAAAAGCTCAGGAGACCCTGAGCATCTCCTCCAGAAGGAGAGGGAGAGTGAGTACGCTGAGGGCGAGCTTTGCTGTCTGGCAGCTGGGGATTCTTTGCAAAGAAAGTCTTTGCCCCCAGTTTGTTTTTAGTCCACTGTGTCTTGCCGTGCTGCAAAGGAGAGTCATCACACATCCTTCCTCCTTGTACGGGGCATTTCTATCCTAAACCGAGCAATTTCAACTGAACAAATAAAGAAAATTCTCTGTTTTTTAACAAAATAAGTCTACTCTTTTAAAATATTTCTAGCACAATTGGTCCACCACCACCACCATCACCACCACCACTACCACCATCACCACCAAAACCTGCTGACACTAAGAGTTTACCATACCACTTTCTGCCAATCTGAGTGTACTCAGTTGGGATCAGAGTAGTTGTTACAGATGGGACAGTCTTCAAGACTTCAGATCTTAATGGAAGGTCTTTAATCCATCTGAACGTTTTTTTTTGTGCAGGATGAGCGATAGAAATCTAGCTTCATTTTCTTGTGTGTGCTTTATGCACGCGTCTGTTTATGTATAAGCATATATGTGCAGGTGTGCAAGCGTGTGTCCCTGTGGAGATCAGAGGTCAGCACCAGCTGTGTTCTTCTGTTGTTCTCCCGTTTCATTATTTATTTATTTACTTGTTTGTTTGTTTATAGGCAGGGCCTTTCTCTTTCAGTTGTAGAGAGGGTGGATGACCAGTGGACTCCAGAGCTCTCTCTGCCTCCTCACTTCTGCAGTGCTACAATACTGGCAAATGCCACCATGCCTACCCTACCTCTTTACCTCAGTGCTGCAGATCTGAACTTAGGTCCTCCTGCTGGTTTAGTAGACACTTCAACAATTAAACTATCTCTCCAGCCCTGGTTTCATTTTTCTCTACATGAATACTAAGGTTTCCTGGCACCATTTGTTGAAGACACTGCTTTTTTTACTCCAGTATATATTTTTGTTGTGGGTAGGTTTATATGTCCTCATTCTGTTCCACATTTGTTTTTGTGCCAGTATCGTGCTGTTATATGAATATAGCTCTGTAACCTAATTTGAAATGATGTTTTCATTTATTATCTTTTATTAATGTAACTTGGCAGAAATTATATTTTCAAGTGACCTTACTACCAAGATCAATCTACTCATTTAAAATCATCTTTACTCAAATACCAATGACATTCTTTTCAAAGTTAGGAAAATATCTTAACCTTTGCTTGGAAGCATAAAAGATCCTGAACAGCTCATGCAAGCCCAAATAAAAAGAGCGATCATGGCGACATCGCCACACCAGATTTCTAAATATATAGAATAGAGCTATTGTAATAAAACTAGCATGGTATTGACACTAAAATAAAAACACAGACCAAAGACCTAGAACAGAAGATCCAGAAACAAATCCATGTTTCAACAACCTTCTGATTAAACATTAAAAGTTATTAATTTTATTTATGTACACCTTTATATGTCTGATTGTCTGTATGCATGCCGCATTTGTGCAGTACCAATAGAGTCCAGAAAAGGGTGTGACAGTGAAGTTACAGACGGCTCTAAGATGCCTGTAATTGGTCTTGGGACTTGAACCTGAATCCTCTGCAAGACCAGCAGCTTTCTCCCGCCCCAATCCCCTGATTTTTGACAAAAAGATCAAAACACACATGTGGAAAAGATAACTTCTCCCAGAAACAGTCCTAGAAAAACTGGACATCTGCAAGATTGAAATTAGACTACTATTTCTCCTCATGTACAAAATTCAACTCAAAGTGGATCAAAGAACTTACTTTAAAACCCCAAATTTTGTATCTGCCAGAAGAAAGCATAAGGCAAATACCTTCACGGTATTGACACGAGCAATGATTTTCTGACTAAGGCTCCAATTATGATTTTAAAATATGAAAATATAACACATTTTACTTTTAAAATGTGCAACTTTCCTTTCTTGCAGGAAAGGAAAAATCAACAATGTAAAAAGACTCTCTGCAGAGTGGGAGAAAAATCATTGCCAGCCATTCACCTGACTGAGGATTAATACACAGAATAGCTTTTAAAAATGCTAAGGGTAACAGAAGGATGAACAAACAGTTCCCAAAAGAAGAAATACAAATTACCAATAAAATCATTTAGGAATATTTGGTGGTCGTTGTGGCACATGCCTTTAATCTCAGCACTTTTGAGGCAGAGGCAGGTAAATCTCTTGAGTTCAAGGACAGCCTGGTCTACAAAGTGAATTGCAGAATGGCCAGGGCTACACAAAGAAACACTGTCTCAAAAAAAAAAAATTCAATATTTTTGGCCATCAGAGAAATACAAATTCAAACTCTAATAGCACCAAATGTGGAGGCGTACACCAGTATCTCACCATTTGGGAGAGTAAGGCAGTATAATCATGAATTCGAAGCCAGCCTGAGCCATGTGATAAGATCTGAGCCACATAACATCATGTTTAAAAACAAAGAAAAAAATCTTCATTCAGAAAGGCAAACCGGACAGACATTGGAAGAAGAAGAAAACAGGAAACAGGACAGGAGCCTCTGAAAGACTCTCCCCAGCAGTGTATCAAAACAGATGCTGAGACTCATAAACAAATTTTGGTCAGAGTGCAGAGAATTTTATGAAAGAAGGGGGAGTTAGTAAGACCTGGAGAGGAGCTCCACAAGGAGAGCAACAGAACCAAAATATCTAGGCCCAGGGGTCTTTTCTGAGACTGATTCTCTGACCAAGGACCATTCATAGATATAACCTAGAACCCCTGCTCATATGTAGCCCATGGCAACTCAGTCTCCCAGTGGGTTCCCTAGTAAGGGGAACAGGGACTGTCTCTGACATGAACTCAGTAGCTGACTCTTTGACCTTCCCCCACCAAGGGAGGAAAAGCCTTGCTAGGCCACAAAGCAGGATATTGCAGCTAGCCCTGATGAGACCAGGTAAGCTAGGGTCAGATGGAATGGGAAGAGGAGCATAGGAGAAAATGAGGGGGGGGGGAGATGGGATTGGGAGGAAACAAGGGAGGGGGCTTCAGCTGGGCTACAAAGTGAGTAAACTGTAATTAACATAAAAAAACAAAAATTTAATTAAAAAAAAAAACAAAGAAAAAAAAAACCTGAGGAACAAGGAACCTAAGGAACCTAAGGAAAACAATCTGGCACTTTCTCAGAAAATTGGGAATAGTGCTACCTCAAGACCAGCTATACCACTCCTAGGCATATATCCAAAATATACTCAAGTATATAACAATGACATTTGCTCAGCCATGTTGTAGCAGCTTTATTTGTAACAGCCAGAATCTGGAAACAACCCAGATGTCCCTCAATGGAGGAATGGATACAGAAATTGTGGTACATTTACACAATGGAATACTACTCAGCTATTAAAAACAAGGAAATGATTAAATTTTCAGGCAAATGGTGGGAACTAGAAAAGATCATCCTGAGTGAGGTATCACAGACTCAGAAAGATGCACATAGTATAACTCACTTATAAGTGTATATTAGCCATATAATATAGGATAACTATACTACAATCTACAAACCTAAAGAAACTAAACAAGAAGGAGGACCCTTAAATCTCATTCAGAATGACAAACAGGATAGACACCAGAAGTGGTGGAAGAGAGGGAACAGGATGGGAGCCTACCACAGATGTCCTCTGAAAGACTCTACCCAGTAGGAGATGAAAGCAGATCACAGGCAAACTTTGGCCAGAGAGCAGGGAATATTACAGAAGAATTGGTGGTGGTGGTGTGGTGATAGAAGGACACAGAGGAGACAGGAGCTCCACAAAGAGACCAACATGGCCAAAAAATATGGGCCCAGGGGAGCCTGCAGAGACTGATGTACCCACCAAGGACCGTGCATGGAGAGGACCTAGAACTCCTGTACAGATGTAGCCCATAGGCAGCTCAGTCTCATGAGGTTATCTGAGTAAGGGGAGCAGGGGTTGCTTTTGTCATGAACTCGGTTGCCTGCTCTTTGATCACTTCCCCCTGGTGGTGGTGGGGGCGGGGGGGGGGGTTGCCAGACCACAGAGGAAGAGGAATCAGGCAGTCCTTATGAGACTTGATATGCTAGGGTCAGATGGCAAGTGAGGAGGACTCCTCCTTTCAGTAAACTAGGGGAGGGGGTTGGGGGAATAGTGGGAGGGAGGGACTGGGAAGGGATTAGGGAAGGGACTATAATTGGGATATAGAGTGAATAATTTGTAAAAATTAAAAATTAAAAAAAAAAGAAAAAATCAGAAAATCACGTCTCCTTTCTTTTAGGAAGTATATTATTTCTCTATTTGAGGCTTGGAAACCATAGAAACTGTGTCTGAAAACATTGCTGGGATAAGAAAACGTCACTATTTTAAGACTGATGATTGGGACCACGATCACCGCTGAACCCGTCAGTCATCTGGAACTGGGTTGATGATATATTTAGCGCTAAATGGATCTTGGCAATTTCTGATCAAATGACTCCCAATTAGACTTCACAACAGCCTCGAGGTGTGAGTCCTCTGGGCTGTGACACGGGTAAATATTTACACAGACCTGACACACAGCTGCGCTCTATTACTTTACTAGTCCATGTGGAGAGACCATGCCCACGTCTAAGTCGGGGATGCCTAATAATAACATCTTTGGATGTAACCTACTAAGTTCATCTTCTAGAGACATTTTAAAAATTTACTTTTTAAAAAAATTCTGTGTTTGTGTATGTGTATCTGTGCATGGATTATGGGCCCACAGAGGCCCGAAGCACCGGATTCCCTGGAGATGGAGTTACCGACAGTTGTGAGCTCCTTGATGTGGTATTCAGCCCTTATTCGGATTCTCTGGCAGTATGTGCTCTTAGCCACTGAGCTGTTTCTAGAGACCCAGACATGTGAAAACAATCACTCATATGAAATATAGTGTGTCCACAGAAATCTACAAAGATAGACAAAACTTTTTCTATAATTTTTATTTTTTTATATTAATCACAGGTTATTTACTTTGAATCCCAGCCATAGCCCCCTCCCTCTTTGCCTCCCAATCCCTCATCTCCTCCCTACCCCTCTCTAAGCCCACTGATAGGGGAGGTCCTCCTCCCCTTCCATCTGACCCTAGCTTATCAGGTCTCATCAGGACTGGCTGCCATGTCCTCCTCTGTGGCCTAGCAAGGCTACTCCTCCCTCAGGGGGAGGGGAGGGAGGTCAAAGAGGCCGCCACTGAGTTCATGTTAGAGACAGTCCCTGTTTCCCTTACTAGGGAAACCCACTTGGATGCTGAACTGCCATGGGCTCCGTCTGAACAGGGGTTCTAGGTTTATATCCATGCATGGTCCTTGGTTGGAGAATCAGTTTCAGGAAAGACCCCTGTGCCTGGATATATAAAGGCAACACTGACATGACCTTCACCTGACTCAGAGGCACAATGTGGCCAGCACATGGTGGCGGCCACTTGACCTTTGTCATGGCAGCCTGTCTTTACCCCTCAGAGGGAACCATTAGGCCAGTAGTTCTGTCCATTACTTTCTAATTTTGCCTCCTAACTATGCATTGGCAAGCAAGGCAGTTCACTATTTATTGCCCCCTCTCTCACCTCAGTCCTCTTCCTGCTCCTTTCCTCTTATTCCTCTTCTGTTCCTCCTCTTCCTGCTTTTCCGCTTGCTCCTTTCTCTCCTCTGGCTCTTCTTCTTCCCTGGGGATTGAACCTGGGGCTTTGTGTATGTTGGACAGATATACAGGCACTGGACTTATGTTCAGCACTGGTTTGGTTGTTTTTATTTTATTTTTTTAAGTTTTTCTTCAATGGAATCCTTTCACTATATAATAGTATTTTAATATTAGTGCTTATTGCATATCTACCATGTGACAGAAACAGGGACGCACTGAGCACGGAACCTGGCGGTGATCAAATACAATGGTAAAGTATATAGGGTTATTTGACTCGTTTCATACATAATAAGTGAAATTTGCAAAGTACAGGCAAGTTTAGGATGCAGCATTTCTGAGCTCAATACGCTAAAAAATACAGAAAGCTTGTTTTTAAAAATTATTTTTAAATCTGTGTTAATTGTGTTTGACTAAATGGGAAAACTTGGGATTTTCTAGAGATCTATTGTAACCACCTCTTTGCATTTTGCTTTAATGTTCCATTTGTGCTTGTATAAAGTGAGAAACTTAAATGCAGAAAGACACATGGACCAGGCTGTCCTTGGCCCTTCACACAGTGTTTGTTTTTCTTTTTCTGGTGTATGGCCTACATAGAATAGTGCTTTTGATCTTCCTGCTCACAGTAGTCCCTGGATGCACTGGAGATGTGAAATCCTACAGGACAGTCTAAACCGTTAGGGGCTGAGAGTGTGAGCGCAGAACTGAGAGGCTGTATCAGTTCTACCTCAGTCAATCATTTAGCTGTGTGGATTTGGGTAAGCCGTTTACCTTCTCTGAGGCTAAGGTCAGCTACGTGACATAAGGGTGCTGATTGATAAGTTCGAGGGCCATCCTATGCTCTTATTTTAGATGCAGATTCCTGAGCCTCGTCGGACCCACTGCTCCTGGGAACTTGCATGTGTATCAAGCTCCCACGCAGGAAGACTGTGAGCCAGGTGATGACATTAAGTCTTCTTCAGGTTGGAAGTTACGGGATAAAATTTGGAATTTTTATAACTTAAACATCTTTTATCACAGTTAAGTGATATCTTTCTTCAGACTCCTATAATTTTATTAATAAAAACAAACGTACAGGCGTTCTAACTCATTGGCTACCGTTGCTACGAGTAAGCAAAACACAGGTCCAAGGGGCCAGGTATCAACATAGCTTGAGATAATTCGGTGCAGGAACAGAATTAAAAACATCGTCGCAGTGAATATTGTATCCACATCATTAAAAACTGCTAATACGGGATAAAACAACAACAGCGCCACGCCCTAGCTTTTCGACAGAACCCAGCATCGTTAGTGTGGTGACAGCAGACAGATACCATGTAGGGTGCTAGGCATTCTTATTAAGAAAACTAAGTAGTTGTTTATACTCTCAAAACAACTTTAACACTCAGCTCATTTAATTATAAAGTATGCTAAATATAACACCCAACAGATTGGAGACAGTCTGTTGCCTGGTCTGTTTTTACTTTGACGCTGCATTCCTTCTATGTTTTTCAAATTCTTTGGTGACTACTGAGGGGGCCGGCGACTGTGGAGCTCCTGAGAATGTTCAGTACCTCCCTAAGAAAATTGTTTTTCTCTTTTCGAAAACATTATTCTATTTTTCCTTTCTAAGTTGCTACATAAAGTGATGGGTTTATCTACATGGCATTTTCATACGTATGTGACATAATATTTTGTTTTATTCATCCCCACATCCACGAGTCTTACAATACTCTTTCCACACAAATAGCTCCCTCCGCTCCTTTTTTTGTGTTGATCCCACTCTCCTTGGCTTCAGGATGTGATACAAACATCTCACTGTGGTAATCAGAGAATGAGCTAACTCCAGCTGACCTCTCTAACACTTTTTTTTTTTACTACATTGCTTAAGTAATTGGCTCCTCCTCCATTCACCTGAGATGGTCACCTGACCCCCGCCCCACGCCCCACGCTTCCCTGTCTGACTTTGGTTATGTATTTCTGTGGTGTGCTGAATAAGAATGGCTCCCATAGGCTCATAAGTGTGCATGGTTGGCTCTCAGTTGGTAGAACTGTTTGGAAAGGATTAGGAGGTGCAGCGATGTGGGAGGTGTGTCAGTTATTGGGGGTGGCATTGACATTTTCTGTCATCTACAGTGTGCTTCTCTCTGCCTTTTACTTGTGGATCAAGATATGAGCATCTAGCTGATCCTGTCTCCATGCCTTTGCTCCACCATCCATCATGGACTCTAACCCTCAAAAGTGCAAGCTTTCTTTTATAAGCTGCTTCAGTACCAGGGGTGGTGATACATGCCTTCAATCCCAGCACTCTTGAGGAAGAGGCAAGCAGATCTCAAAGCCAGTTTGGTCTACAGATCAGATTCTAGGAGAGCCAGGGCTACACAGAGACACTGTCTCTAAAAACAAGCAAGCAAGCAAGTAAACAAACTTTTTTTTTTTTTTTTCAGAAATAGAAGTGTAGACAACCACCCATTTCTTCTGCCTTTCCCCTGAATTCATTAGCTAGTGAACTACCATTTTTTCCTTAAGACACAGACATTTTCTGAGGATTCTGGCTGAAGAGGATTGATTCACTTCAATTAGACTCATGGCATTGTTGTAACCAGCTTGAACAGTATAGCCCCTCTATTGAGACCTACTTTAGCTCTTAGCACAACTGTGGCTCCTCTGCTAACACCTGGTGTTGCCTTTAGCATATCAGAAGCCATTTTGCCTCCAAGCCTCCATTTTGATTATAAGATGAAATTAAGCTCAAGTTCTCAGGCCCAGGGTGCCTGAGACCAGGATACAATTCAATAGTTTAATTCTTGCTGCCTAGAATAAAACGATAGATGATAAATGCGTGTTCTGCTTGAGTTAAAGAGAAGCAGCCTGCTGTGCTCCTTTCTCCCAGAATGGTGGAGAACTGGCAAGTCCCGAAGCCTGTATCCCAGCCAGCCAGCTTCAAGTGCTTTGTCTAGCTATTTAGATCCACTTGGAAAATATTTGATTATGTTTAGTCAAAATCATGTAATGCTGTTATTCCCTTGCTTTCTTACACCTGGTTACTATGTTGCCATTTTTTTTTTTTTTTTTTTTAAATAAAAAGGCTTCCTTAGAAACAGATGGTGTCACAGTCTGGCTCCTGGGATCAGATTGTTCCCCTGGTCGGTCAGTCTTTTTTCAACATGCAATAAACTTCCATCAACGTGAGTCTGGTTTTAGAGTGGTTAGCGTGCGGCTATTTTTGAACCCGTAACAGGCATCACTTTAAAGGTAACTTGACCCAGCGTTTGAATACACTGTGAAAACTTTACCCATCAAACAAATTTTAAAGTTTGTAATTGTCAGTGTGGTGACTGGTTTTCAACAGTAATATCTCCGGGGGAAGCTAATTATATGCAAATTAGCAATTGAACAGGAGCCTAAAGGTCTCAATGGTTGTTGCCACCAACATAAAACCTGATGCATACTTCTACACTGCTGATTAAACTACTTTACTCTTTTCATAAAGACGAATATGTTTAGCCTGCTTTTTTTTTTTTTTTTCTTGAAGAAACAGAGGAAGTGGAAGTAGGGAAACTGTGGTTGGGATGTAATCTATGTAAAGAATAAAAATTAAAATTAAAAATGGAAGTAATATCAGGACATACATTTATCTTTTTATTAGGAGGAAATCACCTAATCGATCATTGTTTTGTCTACCTTAGTTAAAATATTCCAGATTAAAAAACTAATAGGACGTAAATTGCTACCTGTATGCTTGTGCTTGTCAGCTGTCAAAATCACATGGGCTAGTCAACGAGGGCTGAAAGCTCAGCAGACAGAGCGGAGCCCCAATTTGAAGTTGACTACAGACCGAAAACAGAATTTCCTCTTCCTCTGGTGGGCTGTTCAGTCTGTTCTTGGAAGATCATCAACTAATAAGTTGAGACCTACTGTCCTTGTAGAAGACAACCGGCTGGGCTTCAAGCCTACGGTAAGGCCGAAGCCTTACGTCATCACAACTTAAAACCAGCCTGTAAGAGACCTACGGATTGATGTTTGATTAAATACTGAGTATTGTGGCGTAGTGTTTTGTCAACAAGCTAGACATCGAAGTTCTCCCCTCACGGTTACTCTGGCTCTTCCGTTCACCAGAAACCTACTGAAAGGTAGCCATTGCTCACGCAGCTGAACATTGCTGGGAGTTTGTGCTGGGCACTGTTGGTTACTTTTATTTATTTTGTTTTCAGAATCAGCACATGCAGGAGTGAGTGACTAAACCTCCTGATCACCTATGAACTTTTCCTTTCATAACTTAATCCCTTATAACAGATAGGTCATTATAGTTTCCTTAGCAAGCAATTTTTAACTTGCAAGATTTCATGAAACAAGTTTGCTATATAATGACCTTCCAAAGACTTCTAGAAATATCCATAGGGAAAATTTTGTATTTAAAAGAACTTTCAAAAGTATTTCACCCAAAACTATTGGAAGTTTAAAACATTACAGTTACTTTGAACATGGTTTGAGACTAGGCATTTATTGTCTATGCTATTAATTTCTGTCTAAGTTTCCAAGAATATATATTTAATTCCCAACTCACTGTTCTTCTTCAACATTGTTTTTATTTGAGCAAGTATCGGCTGATTCTTAACCTCTGTTGTTGTGGCGTAGTGGAGGCCAAGGTCATGAGTTCAGTTCACATATAGTTCAATTAGCTTCACTTGCCTCGGGGCCTGTGGCACCACTTCTAACTGTCTTTAGCCGTTGTGCAAATGGATGTTATTGGACCCCTGAGGCACAGTCCAAAAGAATGGATGGATGTGTGCACATCTAGAGTTATTAATGGAAAATCGATCAGCAGTCCATCCACTCTGTTAGCAGTCACTCAGGAATGTACACAAAGGCACACTGAAAAAGGGAACACTAATTATTTATCTGTGTTTTCCACTTAAAGATGGAAGAAATAAGAATTCCATGGGAAATTTCTCTTTATGTCTCTCCTCAGAGATAATCTGAAGATTTTTAGAAACAATTCATGTGTTTTTCAGAACGAATGACCTTTTATTTTAGCACCACAACTGTGTCTCAAATTTTGCCTCTGGTTCTCTGTTTGTCCTGTTTGGCAGATTACCACATTCTCTTATTTGGTGCTGGCTGTGTCTGAGACACAGTGACAAATGCCAGATTTGACCGTACTGGACACCTGGTCACCAAGGGTGCTTTCAGTTCTGGGAGAGTTGACTTGTCCACCAGCAGTGACATTTTTGTTGATTCCAGCCACCTGTTCTACATGTAGACTGGACATTCCAGGGGCACAGTGAAGGCTGAGAATGGACATTTTGTCATCAAGGGAGACCTCAACCATATCTTCCAGGAGGAAGATCCCATCAATATAGGTATCGATATATTGATATGGAGGGATGCTGGCACTGCATGCACTTGGATCCACTCCTGTCTTCCTGACCTTGGGTGAAAGTTGGGGGTCACTTGAGTCATCTTTGCTCCTTGTGCTAATGTCTCCGTGTTTTTGAAGTGTGGAAGAAATACAATAACTTCTTCCAGATCTCCTCTGGCCAAGGTCACTCAAGGTGACAAATTAGACAATGTGGAGGGATTCATGACCACAGCCCATGATACCACTCTTACCCAGAATTCTGTGGATGACCCCTATCAGAAAATGTAGTGCAGTGACTAATTATCCATGTACCCACTGGTGTTGCTAAGCCTGAGGGCCAGGCCATTGCTGAGCTGAATGGGAAACTTCATGGCTTGGCCTTTTGAGTGCCCATCAGTGATTGCTCTGACTTGCCATCTGGGAGAAGAGTGCTAAACATCATGACACCAAGAAGTAGTGAGGCAGGCTTTGGAGAGTCCTAAAGACCAACCTGGTTCTCACTGAGAACCAGGCTGCCTCCCGTGACAGTAAGATCCGACTCTTGTGAGTCTCATGTTGGAGCTTGAATTGTCTCCAAGGAGCGCTCTGTAAACGTTTGTTTCCTGATAGGACAATGAGTTTGGCTACTTTGTGGCTCACATGGCCTCCTAAGATATAAGACCGCTTTGGGCTGGTGCCCCAGCTAGAGTATAGTTTCTCACGCCGATGAACCTCTTGTGCCAGCTCAGTCTCCCAATATGCTGAGACTCTCCATGTCAGTTCCTGCCCCTGACTCTGGAGAGGAGCAAGAACTTGAGTAATATGTCATGGACCATCAGTAAATTCTGTTGCCTTCAGCACATAGCCCATTTTTTCCCCTTCCACTAGGTTTCTGTAAGTCACATGGAAATAAATATAATCTTATCTTGTGCTTTTGGAACATTTTAGATTAGGTCACGCTTTGGAAAGCTTTGAGAGACTTGGCACACAAATAAGTCACTTTCTTTCTCATTATTCTTTTTCTTCCCCCCTTATCTTACCTTCAGAAATGTTTGCAAGTTTGATTAGCATTTAGAAAAATGGTTGGGAAAAGTCTCAGTGGGGAGTTAGAAATTCCAGTAGGTGAGGAATAAATCAAGGGTTAGAGTTAGGGTTAGGATTAGGGTGGGAGCAGAGAAATTAAGAAATGACAAGATGGAAAGTATTTGAGATTTATTTATTTTTAATTAAAAATTATGGGTCTATTTCTGCACGTGTGTGTACATGCACGGATGAATGCCTGTGTGTGTGTGTGTGTGTGTCCATGAGTGATCCCCGGAGACTGCGGATGGTGATGAGGGTCCTGGGCTCCAGGTGCTGACAACTGAACTTGGGTTCTCTGGAAGAGCAGTACTCTCTTTTAACACAGGAGCCACCTCTTCAGCCCTGAAAGAGTTTTGACATCCCACTTTTAGGCTGTGGTTTAACAGGCCACCTGCTGCTTGTCGTTTCATGTTTGTCCACAGATAATTTATCTCATTTGCAGTGCTCCCGAGCTTAAGTCCTCAAACGAGAATCCCGTATCATTATGTTTGTTTCAGCTTACTCTCTCAACAGCTTTCTCACAGAGACATCTTTTCAGGTTTCATGAAAGCTGGAGGGAAAGCTTAGGATAGCTCATTGTTTTTGTTTGTTTTGCTTTGCTTTTGTTTTGTTTCCCGAGAACTTGAACTCCGAAGAAATCTTGACATCAAGTAGATAGCTCAGACAGTTCCTCATCTTACGAACTGCTGATATTAGAAACTTGAAAAAGCACTGGGTCAGAACTTGGTAGTATACATTTGTAAGTCTTAGGGATTTTTTTTTTCATACTACACAAGCTGGCTAGCGGTAGACATTATATCTCTGTTTTTCCTACATTATTGTACTTTAAAGTTTTTATTACTATATTTTTCTAAATAATGAAGAAGTATATTTAGTTATGCCTTAGTCTACATCTGTTTCTGTAACTGAGTGTGATGGACTGTGTAATTTACAAAGAGCTAAAGCTTACATTGTCCATAGTTCTAGGGGCTGTGATGTCCAAGGGTAAGGCATTGGGTGAGGGCCTTTTTCTTGCATCAGAACATGGAAGAGGGTATTGCATGATGGTACAGAGCACAGAAGCCAGAAAAAAGTGGGTTTTATAACAAAGCCACTCCCAGGATAACTCATTAATTCATGAATGGCTTAGTCTGTTCCTGAGGACTTTGCTCTAATGATGAAATCACTTCCCAAAGGCCTGAGCTACCATTGACTTTGATAATTAAAGTTTCTGATGTATGAATTGGGGAATCCTTTCAAACCAAGCAATTGTGAAACTTTTTCATTAATGTATTCATACTGATATATATATATGTGTGTGTGTGTGTGTGTGTGTGTGTGTGTGTGTGAGTATTGTATCTCTGACCACTTACGTACTCTAGTGGTTTTCCTAGAAGCAAGAAGCTTTTAGTAATGTGTCTTTTATGACGCTTTTTGTGAGTTCATATGAACGTGAGTATGTGGCATTCACGGAGTACTATTGAATATGTGAATATACAGTTTAGCATGTATTATATACCCTTAATTATATTTTAGATATTTTCTCACTGAGAATATTTATCATTTGAATTTTGCCTCATTGAGTGAAATCTATCTGTGGACTTGCTCCTGCTCCAGATTCTCTTTCATTTAGCTGGTTCTGGCTCATTTCTAGTGGTAGCCCTTCATCTCTCCTTTGTATTTTGGTCCCACAGGAGAACACAATGTACACTCGGAACCCCCATTTACCTCTTGTTAAAGAATACTCTCTAGTCTCAGCTGGGAAATTAGTGACTAGTCAAACAAAACTTGCCCAAGGAAGTTGTCTTGTCTTGTGATTTTTATTCTCAGTTCGGCGAACATCATTAGAGTTTCCGTTGTCAAAAGATACCATCTGTCTTTCTTTTTAAACATAAGCTGTAATGTTTCAACTTTGTTTTCCTTTACTGGTTCTTTATTTTAAAAAGATGTAATAATTTTTTTTGTATATATACACATGTTCTTGGCTGCCTGAAAAAACAGGAAGCCTTCTTAACTACGGAGCCAACTACCCAGACCCTTTCTTCCATTTCTTAAAGTTACAGAGGGCTGGCAGGAAAATAGAGAAAAAAAATCCTAGAAGACTTTGGGTTAAATGCTAGTTTCTTACATGTGATGCCCAAATGAAAAGTGACAAAATGAAGAATTGCAAATGAAACTGTATTTACACACATACACACACACATTTGAGACAGGGTCTCACTATATAGCCTTAGCTGGCTTTGAACTTGCTATGTAGACCTGGCCAGCCTTAACCTCGAACAGCTATACGTGTTTCTGCCTCCTGAGTGCCGGGATTGAGGGCATGTTCCACCAAAGCAGGCTAGTATTTCTCTGCATTTTCAGTGTGTATACTTGCATTAATGCATGATCACATGCACGCCCAGGTGTGTGCTCCAGAGCAGTGTGGGAGCCAGAACAGGATGTCAGGTCCCTCAGAGCTGGAGTCGCAGGCATTTGTGGGACATTCAGTTGTTAGGTGGACAGAGTGTACAGCAAGTGCTCCTCACTACCCACCGAGTCACCTTTTCCACCCACAGAAGCAAAGCGCTTTCTTGGTGTGTGGCTACAAAGTATACCATTAGGAAATGCACAGATAGTCAGGTGTGGCGGCGCTGGCCTTTAAACCCAGCACACGGGAGTCAGAGGCAGAGTGATCTCTGAGTTCATGGCCAGCTTGCTCTGAGAACAAGCCCCAGGACAATTGGGGCTACACAGAGAAACCTTGTCTCATAAAAACAAAACAAACAAAGAAAAGAAACACACAAAAAGAAATGAAAAAAAATATGCCATGGAACAAGAAGGACATTTGCAAATCATGTAAAACTATGGAAAGGACCCCATAATAAAAAGACAGGGCAATAACAAGTGAGCAAAAGCGTCAGATAGGCATGCATTCACAGAAAATAGACAACTGGTCCACATGAGAAGGTGATTAGCATCATTGGGTGTTAGATACGCAGCTGAAAGGCTTAGAGTCCTATAGTCATGCGCCAGTGATCGTGTGGGTATCAGGAGAAACTTGTCACTAGCTAATTTTGTTGTTCAAACATCACAGTGTGTTTACATGAACACAGATAGTAAGGGCCTAAAAGGCCAGCCAACCCTTTCTCCCCACCCAACCCCGGGCTTCCTGATGCAACCAGAGACTCAGGAAACCCGGTGACAGGCGGCCGCTGCTATCATTATACAGCACGCTGTTTCTTGTGCAGTAACCTAAACAGAAGGACCCTTGTCACTAATAGAGAAAGCAGCGCCTACAGGACGCTAGTTAACAGAGTTGCTAGTTATCGTTATCAGGTTTCGCACGTCGTGAGTGATTGCTCACGCTGCAGTCTTACAGGACAGGCGGCGCAGCGGGGTCAGTCACGTGGGCGACCCTGCAAGCACACGCGTAGAGCGTTGCCCTGCGCTGTTGAGCCGGCTGAGGCACCACCAGGTGACAGGGAGCCTTTAGCTTCACTGTAATCTTCTGGGGCCACCAACGCGTGTGCTGTCCACTGTTAGGCTAAGTACTGTTCTGCGACTCTGTTCCACAAAGACGCACCGCAATGTGGCGGAACACGACTTGAATCCCAGCACTCAGGAGGCAGATGCAGGTTGGCCTGTAAGTTCGAGGCCGTCTTGGTCTACGTAGTGAGTTCCAGGCCGGCTGACAACTACACAGCGAGATCCTTTCTCAAAACAAACGAATAAAAAAAACCCAAACGACCCACACCACCCCTCCTCAACACCAGAAACAAAGACAACCCACGCTACTCCTCCTCGGAGAAAAAAATCGTCTCGGCAGGAAGTAGAGGGTTTGTGTTCCACTGTCGGGGTCATGACACCATGGAGTGTCTTTGGCTTTAGAAACTGCCTGAGAAGTCTTCAGTCTAGACAGCCGGACCCTTCTCCACCACCGCTGGCCTGGCCGAGCGCTCCCCAGGCACCTGCTTCCTAACTGTTTAATTTGTATCTAACTAACCAGCAGGCATGTTCTCCCAACAGTTTCCCGCGGGTGTAATTTATGCAAACATACACCTAATTCCAAAGGGGTCCCACGGGTTTGAGTTTCTACGGCTCCTCCTGTTACTGTTCTGCCGTGATATTATAGTAAGAAGAGGTAAGTGTAAGAGAAGGCATTTTGTTTTCACCATGGGTTTTCTTCCTTATTCCCATGTATGTTAAGCAATAATATTCTACTAGCCTAGATTTTCGTGTGGGGGAAAGTTAAATCTGGTATGAGGAAAAATTCCTTAGTTCTTACTTTCTTTGACTGGAGGCATTATAAGGTTTTTGATGTCCACCATACCCACAGGATTTTGTTTAATATAACTTAAAAAAAATTATGCCTTAATTATAAAAAGATTGCAAAATTTCCTTTTCCCTTTCCTCCCTTCTAACCCTGCTCTGTTCCCCTCCTTGCTCTCTTTCAAGTTCATGGTCTCTTTATTCACTAATTGTTGTTACATATACACACGTATACTTACATACATATTCATACACACATATATATGTATACATATACATACATATATATTCATTCATAAATACAACTTTCTCAATCCGTATAGTGTGACTTGTACATATGTTTTTCAGGGCTGACTATTTGGTATTGGATGACCAGTCAGCGTGCTCTTCTCTGGGGAAGACAGTTTCCCACACTCAGCATTCCTTAGTCGCCTGTAGCTCTGTGCGTAAGATTGAGGTCTCCTGAGTGTCAACTCTGTCACACCTTTAGGTGGGCGAGCCTGCGCCATCTAGTGGCAGCACTAGAGAACTACTTCCTCAAGGAGCGTTGACACAGATGCTGGAAGATGTCCGAGAAGCATCAAGAACCATCAGTACATTAATGATTAAATTTGTTTATTCTTTAGTTCAAAGCACTGAGCTATGCGCTTAAATAGAACTTCCATGAAGTTCTCAGTCGTTTATGTTGGCTGCCTGAAATCCAAAATGGGGGAGTGCAAGAGACATTAATTTATTACTAGTTCCAAACCACTTATAATTGAGACAGTTAAATTAAAAAAAAAGTTCATGTTTCTAATAAAGACTAAAGACAACTCAGGAATCTGGTATTTTTTTCCAGTAATAATACAAACACTCAATTTTAAGACGCTCTATGCACATCTAAAATGGTGGTTACAGTAGCTTTAAAATTAAGCTTCAATGAACTGAAGACAGTTTTGAATAGCGATGGGTCTCCATGTTTTTGTTTATGTGATTAATGAAGTTCTGTCTGTCACATTCAAAGTCCAGAGTAGCTTGTACCCTACCTTAGGATAGGTAAAATCCAATGTTGTTAAGTCTTTGCCTGCTGGCAACATTCTAATGATACTATTTTAAAACCATGTTAAAGTAGGAATGTTATATTTCACAATAAGCTACACTTGCTTCAGAAAATCTATGTTGATAAAATTGGTAACATAAAAGTTGATGCGATCAGCTAGCTTAATTCAGTGACAGAAAAAAAATCTGCTTTATTAAAAGTGAAAAATTAATAAATCTACAGTTCGTCCTGTTTCCTTCTGCAGGTAGCACGGACACAAATGCTAATGGGAGGGACAAACCACAGCTTGGTGTCTGGGTTTGTGTTCCTCGGACTCACCACCTCCTGCCACACCCAGCTTCCTGTCCTTAGGCTCTGCTCTGTGCTCCGTAAGGCAAGCATGCTGAGAACCCCCTGGTCGTTTTGACCTTGGCTTCAAACCCTCATTACACCCTCCCATGAACTTCTGGTTGTTATATTAATAGACTAAAATGATATGAAGAAGAGTTGTAAAAAGCCTGTTTTTACTCCAACAACCGAACCAAAGGCTAGCAGATATATGAAAAACTGATGAACGCCATTTAATATTGAGGAATGAACTTTAGGATAAGAGTGACATATCACTTCCAATAAAGGTGGAAAATGTACAAGGTCAATTTAAAGTGTAAAATAAGATACAACTGTTTAAGACAGAGAGAGATGAGGGGATCTTTTTACTGTGGGCTCATTTTAGCTCACCTCTCAGCCAAAAGTTAATTGACGTTTAGAAAAATATTTGAGATGTAGGCAGCCTGTTCAGTAGTAATAACTCAGGTGAGGATTCACAGTTGCTGAATTTATATTAAATTAACAAAATGCCATTACTATGGATACATTTAGAAAGCGTAAGTTTAACTATTAATCCCAAATAGATCATTGGTTGGGAAATGGTGGTGGCCAGCTGTGGAGCAGTCCTTCCCTGTAGAAAATACACCGATGACCACATGTGTGATCATAAGCCATTAGTTTGTTTATTCTCAGTAGGGCTCTAAGGTGATGATGGTCGAGGATGAAAACAATATCAAATCCTACCATGCTTGCCAAAGAAAGTGAACAAGCCTGTCCCCTTTACTTCTGGGACAATGGCATTCTGAAGGAAAAGATCTCCCCCCTCTCTCTTTTTCTTTAGAAATTTCAACTCACAGCCATCCGATTTAAAGTGAAGCTTCCTACAGAAAACCTCTGGCCACTGTCCATAGCCAGACATTATGTCTGCTTTCAGTATTAGCTCAGTTTGTGTGAACATCTGTCTGCTCTTTAGATGTCATTAAATACAATGCTTTCTGTTTTGATGAATTTCTATCAAAATATGTCTGGACATTTACTTGGAAAATAATAGTTTGATGTGATTGACTCCATACAGGTGTGGGTCTCACAGTCTAGTCAGTAAGATGCGAGGGTCAGAGAAGCAATCAAGCTTCCACTGAGACTTGGAAAAAAATGTAAGGGTTTTATGTTTTAGTAAGAAGTACTCTAAACAGAAAGAATGCAGGTTTCTGGAGTTGTCTTTTTGAATATGTTCATTATCCGCGAGATAAAGAAGAGGATTTAGAACAATGCCCAAGCGTTGGGTAAGAAGTTATGAAGAAACCCAAGAGAGCATAACCAGAGTACCTAGCAGGAAGTGCTGTCCACATTTCGAAGAAACTCTCAGGCTGGAAGAGGATCATGGGTTTTGAGCAAGACTCTCCCGGTAACCCAGGATTCCTACCCACGTCCCTGGGCTGCTATGGTAGTTACAGGCTGATAACAGAAGGGGGCAGCAGAGAGCTGCCAGTGTGGATGGTTGAGAAAGCAAATTGGAAGACAAAAATCAGATGAGAGGCCCGCGGATGAGTCCGAAAGCCCCCGGGTGAGGATTATGACAGCGTAGAGAGGCCAATTGAGGGGCTATGACCTTCAGGAGGCATGACCAGAGTTTCTAGACCTAGAGAGTTTGTCCTAAAGATCATCCAAACACGTATTAGAATGGGTGGGTGGGCAGTGAATGGCTCAGGCCCTAAGAGAGACACGGAGCTCCCCACCCCCCAACCCCCTTCCCTTGTCCCACTAGTGGAGCTGAGGCTACCCAGAAAGGAATCTTGTTACCTACGATTGTTCCATAGACTCCCTGGGTCGCAGCTCTTGTCCATTTTCTTAAGTCTATTTGCTCCATCTATCTTGGTTGAACTTTGAAGTCTATGGTTGCTTGGTTTTCACCTTTCTGCCCATCACCCCCTTTGGATCTGATGAGTCAGAAGCCCTCTTTGGTAGTTGTCACTTGTAAGTCTTTTGTTTTGGACGTCCAATGTTCATTTCTCATACTCTATCCTAATACCTTTCTTCAGTTGCTGAAGTATCAAGCCTGGCCACAGTCCTAACTTCCCATATGCTGGAAGTGGTGTTTCAGCACTGTGTGTGTGTGTGTGGGGGGGAAAGAGGGTTATTACATACCAAATATTTATATTGCAATTCATAACAGTAGCAACATTACAGTTATAAAACAATTCTGTGGTTGGGTCATCACAACATGCGGGGCTGTATAAGGAAGCTTGAGAACCACTGGGTTAGACGTTCCTCAGTGAGGAGACTGTCACTTTATGTGTTCTTTCTTGGTGCTGATGATGATGCGTAGAATACAGAAGCACTCAGTAAGCTTTTGTGGGAAAAAAATGATAGAAGGGAGGAAAGAACAGGATAGGAGGAGCTAGCTAAAGACCTGGGTTAGGGGCTATGAATGTCACCTTGGTTTCACCCTGTGTGTGTGTGTTTGTGTGTGTGTGTGTGTGTGTGCATGTGTTCATATGTGTGTGCATATGTGCGCATGTGTTTGGAGACTAGAGGTCAACCCCAGTTGTCTTCCTCTATTGCTCTTCACCTGGGTTCCCCAGACAGGGTTTCTCGCTGACCCTGGAGCTCAGTAATTCAGATAGGCTGGCCAGTCAGTGGGTACCTGGGATCGGCTTGTCTCCAGGGGGTACAGCGCACACAACCATCTCCATATTTGCATAGGTTCTGGATATCCAAATCAGGTCCTTCTGCCTTTTTTTTTTTTTTTTTTTTTTTTTTTTTGAGACACAGTGAATTATGGCAGGCCTGGAACTCACTATGTAGACCAGGATAGCCTTGAATCCAGAGATCCAACTGCCTTCTAAGTATTGGGATTAAAGGTGTACACCACTACTTCACCTATTGAATGCTGGTCATTGAGTTTTGATTGTAACCCATCCATACATGTTTACAATTCTTGTTAGACCTTCACGAGGTTCTGGAAACTGGGGAAACTGGGTATTGTTACCAGAAAAAAAATAAAACAAACAAAAAACCCACAATATTTGAAAGGTTGCATGGAATTTTAGTGCCTTTTAAAAAAGTCTTGCGGCCTTTTATGAATGCAATGCCTGAAAGAGGGTTTATCATATTCTGTGATGGGAAGTCTGGGGAGCTACCAGATCTAATAGTAGGGCAGAGAGAATCTTGAATAGGGTGGGATGCGTCATGAATTAAAGAAATGGACAGATATAAGCATATTTAAATGAAGAACATAATTAGTTATGAAATGCACGGAGAACCAACTGATTAGTACTCAGTGTTCTTACAGCAACATTGAAAGGTTTTAGAGCCAGTGAAGGGTTGACCGAGAGCAGAGCGCCGCCTCTTAGTAAAGACGGGCACTGTTATATAGTAAGTAAATTGGCGTTTATAAGTCTATATACTGATTAAAGTAAAACCTTAAAGCAAACTTGCATGTCTACACATCTTTTAATTTGGTAACTGCAGTTTAAGATTTTTGGTGAGAGGGAAAGGAGACCAGAGGGAAGAGATCCCACGACTTACGAAAATTTTGGAGCTGGAACATTTCTGTGCGTTTTGTCCATCCCCTTTCCATTTTCCGTTTCTTTAATGCAAAGCAGAAAACACGCATTTCTGTCAGCTTTCCAACTCTAGCTTTCCAACTCTTTTTCAAATTCTCTATGTTTTTTTTTTCTCCCCTCTCACTTGATGCTCAGCACAAACAAGTCACCTTTCTGTAAAACCTGCGAGTAATGCTGTTGGATTTCTATTCAGCTCAGGTTGGGAAGCTCTCTCAAACTTCCGCAGTTCCCAGTCTGAGTTTGCAGTGCTGCTAGTACGCACGAAGCTTGGGTAACTTTGCCTAGGAGTGCATTAAAAGCATGTAAGATGTAGAATGTATCAGGCTTACCATAACTTACGAATAGGAATTATGTGCCGTCTGTGGGGGATAAAGCTGAATAAATTTAAGTGTGCGAGGGAAGATTAATAGAAACTCAGTCACTTGGAAATTCTTTTGATTATACCTCTGTTAGGAAGTAGGCAAAAAATGGTCCATGTTTTTTTTTTTTTTTTTTTTAATAGGCTTTCTGGAACTTTTCATAATTTCTCTAATTATTCTCACAGGATATTTCATTTGCTCTTGTCTCTGAGCAAGGATGCCTTCAAAAACATGCCTTTTCATTTCCATAATTAATCTCAACCTTCCATCTGTATGTGGAAACAGATCCGTTTTCTCCTGTTCTCTCCATTGCCAAGACTCTTTCCTGGCTCCTTCTCACCCATTTATATGAACATTCGTGCGAGTTCATTATACTTTCACATTTCATTATATTGTCATATTGTCATCAGTCTATCCTCCTTCTACCCTCTGGCCGGAGGTTTTCGGTGTAGCCTGCTTTTTGTCTGCTCCGCCTCATCTCCTAGGCTTATTGCACAGACTAGGATGGAGCAGATTAAGCTCTAATAGCAAAGCAAATCGATACTGCTCGCTCAGTGCTTAGCAGAGGCCTATGTGCTTTCATGTCATTGCTGTAGCAGTTGGCCTGGCAGCTTCCTTGCACTGGTTCCCTCTGATTGGCGTTCCAGGGGGCCAGTCTCCAGGCCTGTGTGCTCATTGCACCTTGGAGGGTGTGTAAGATGGAAGCTACACTCGATTTCATCCGCCCAGACCAGACCAGATCAAACTAGACACGTGGATTCTGCTCACACTTACTCGATGATGACTAAGTGTCTCTTCCCTTTATGGAAGCCTTGAGAATGAATACAAGGACATGGATATTTGATGAGTACTTACCTCCTTGGTCTCCAAGTGAGCTACCATCTCATATCTTCAATATAATACTGTTGTGGACATTTATTGAATTCTATAAGGCTCTACTATGACCCTGCTTGCCCCTCCCCCAGTAATCAAGACAGAGGTCTGAGGATTCATTTAAAAACTTTAGCACAATAACTGGGCAGGTATGATTGAAACAAACTTTCTAAGCTACTCTGGCTACTTCCCTGCTGCATTTCCCAACTTACTGGCCACCCTGTCTAGGGTGGATCTGCTTCCTCAGGCCATCTTCTCTCTCTCCCCCACTTCTGCCTTCAGTGTGTGGCTGGCTGGTGCTTTGTAAGATGAGGATGTAAATACAGTTGGATACAGGATCTGCAGTAGTAAACTGGCCTGAACAGGCCCAGATCTTTAAAATCTTCGGAGGAACTCAGAAAGCAATGGTAACTGCCTGGCATGGTCGGAAAGCAAAATGCAAGAGCGTTTGGAAGATATTGGGGAAAAAGTAAAACCATTTCACTTTTCTCTTTATTATGTTCAAAAGTATCCAAAAATCTCATTATTTCGTATGATTGGATATAAATAAAAGTGTATAACATTTGGTAGTTTTTGAAATTTAAGCTACACAGGGAAACAAGAATAAATAAAGCTATTTTTGAATAAACTTAAAATGTCTTTATTTCAGTTTATAAAATGGAAAAGACAAAAAAACAAAAACAAAAACCAACAACTTAATAAGACAAAGTAAAAATTCCAAAACAAAGTGGGAGACCTTGGTGAGGTAATATAACCAAAATACATTGTATGAAAAAAAATTCAATATAAATTAACAGAGAAAAAGGAAAGGGAATTTTACCACACTTAAAATTCAATTTGAAGGCAAAACTTCTGAAAATAATTGAGGTTTGGTAAGTGTCTTCTAGGAGTTCTGTGGCGATCATAATTAGGTCAATATGTTTAGTCCTTTTGGAGCATTGCAGCTAGCATGGGTCAGCCTTCATAGTAAGGTACATCAAGTCTAAAGAAAGCAGCCTTTCATGCACCCTCAACTGCCTCCCAAGCAGAGTTTTCACATTCTTCTAAGTTTTCAAATTCTTCTGTACTTTCAACTTCTAGGGACTTGCGTATGAATTATGGTTCAAAGATAGAATCTGCTGAATAATAAATGCCCATGGATAATTAAAAAGTGCTCCTCCTCATGGAAGAAATGCTTTAGAGATGAAGAAAATGTTTCAGCTACAATGCGGAGTCTGGGATGCGTCTGAGATTCCACCTCCACCCTCATCTTCCCGGAGTCATCATCTGCTCTTGGGAATCTGCCTTGTTTTACTACAACCTCTGGAGAAAATGATCTCAACATTGCACAGTTCAACCATCCTTCTGACCACGACTAAGCCCCGGCAGCACTAATCGTATTGAACATTCTTCATTTCGCATTTCTCTGTTTTCTTGCTTTCTCATTTCTTACACACAAAAAGCGTCAAAGCTATAAACCTTAATTTGGTCCCGTGTCATGCTTTAACTCATGCAGATATAGCATTGGGTTTAACTAGGTTAAACATATTTATTGATCATTATTTCTTTATGATGCAAACATTCAAAACCCTTTCTGGTTGTTTGTTTGTTTGTTTGTTTGTTTGTTTTTAATGATAACATCATGCTATCCTGATTATCACATGTTATAGTTTGAATATAAAATGTTCCCCGTGGCTTCATGTGGCTGAACACTTTGTCCCCAGCTGGTGGCATTGCTTTGGGAGGTTTCGGAAACATGGGACATTAGAGCTATAGATGGACATAGGGCTATAGGTGTATGTTGTTGGTTATTAATATTTATTATTGATTTATCTTTTAGCTAAACAGCGCTTATTCCTAAACCAGCTGTATATCCAAATCACCATACAGAGACTAGGATGTATTTAGTTAATCTAGGGCAAATGCTGGACAATGATTACTCCATCCTAAACCCCCAAGCCTGCACGGTTTCCTACCTTCAGATTTCCCACATTATATTTGCTTTTAGTCATATCTTAGATCCGGTTCCTTGTGGTTACAAGTCCTCTCCGGTTGATCTCTCCTCCCCCACTCCTCCTACACATTTCCTTTCTCCTCCCCTCCGGACCAGGATGTCCCACCTTATTCTCTCCATTGCACAGCATTGGCTGGTTATTTTATTGGCAATACAGAGAACAAATGGTGGCATGCTTGAGGAAGTTGATGCTTAGAATAAACATCACAATGCAATGTTCAGACTGAAGCCGGGTAGTGGGGTAGAGAAATCATCATTTGAATGAACAAGGGTAAATTGTATACATTCCACACCAACAGGTGTGGGTCTTGAGAGTTTCAGGCTGGCTTGTTTCTGGCCTCACTCTTTGCCTTCTGGTCAGCACAGTATAATAAACAGCTGCCTCTCAAGTCTGCCATTGTTGACCAAAGTTATCTAACAGCTGATTCTTCACTCCTGCTTAGAACCGTGAACCAAACCAAACCAAACCAACCAACCAACCACCCCCCCCCCCCCAAAAAAAAAGCCCTCTAATCCATTGCTGTCAGGTATTCTGTCACAGTGAAGAGACAGGAAATTTAAAAAATTAGTGCCAAGAAATTGGGTAATTTTTTTTTTTTTTTTGTGAAAAATCTGACGTGGTTTGTAGCAACTGGTTGTGGGAGGAATGTGGAAGAATTTGGGCTGCAAGCTGGATGTTATAAGAAGAGCCTCACAAGCCCCTGTGGTGGGCATGAAGATGTTGAGAAGTTCCAGAGAAAGGTGATCAGTTAAGTCTAACCTCACCAGCTGTTGGGGGCGGGGGGAGAAGCACACTTTCAGGGGTTTGGCCAGGGCCTGTTCATGTTACTATTCCCTATTCAGGGAAACAATGTGTTTATGTCCTACCCCTGAAATTCCAAGACAACAGAGCAGCTTTTAGGCTGCGGCATGGTTACTGTTCACTGGTTAAAGCCATGCTTACAGTGAGAATTCTGAGGAATAGGCAGAGTTCAAAGATGTGAAAAATGTGCAGTTTGGTGGGGAAAAGAACATGGATGAGTTTAGTGTTGTGGACAAGGTAAGTGTAGACAAAGTTGCTCAAGTTGCTGAGCAGATTATCATCATTAGAAACTGAGGACTTCGTGCTGGATAATAGAGAAGGTGCCTATTATCCCTATTCTACTCATCGAAGTGTTCAGTGTATGAAACTGCAAATCTGTTTGAAGAATTGAATAAGAGAGTGCCTGAGGAAAAAAGTGCTTGAACAAAGAGTGGCCCTGTACACTGCCCTGTCCTAGAAAGCTGTCTAAGAAGGGTTTTCTGTGGTTTAGCCATGTAAGCTCTTGGAGGCAGCTGCCACCATTATAAAAGGGGGCAGGCTACAACTTGAGCTGAGGGAAGAATTTATCATTATCCATGTGGTGATAGACAAGAGCAAATGAAATAGCCTGCGAGAATAATTAGAGAAATTATGAAAATTGCTGAAAGCCTATTAAATTGAAAAAACAAACAAACAAACATGGACCATGTTTGCCCACTTCCTAACAGAGGTGAAATCAACAGAGTTTCCAAGTGACTGAGTTTCTATTAGTCTTCTCCCTCTAGCCAGTCCGGTGTGCAAGGGCTGGCTATCCCGAGGGGGAGAAGCAGTCATGGAGAGGCAGTTCCTATATGTCAATTTGACACAGAGTCACCTGGGAAGAGGGAGTCCTAACTGAGGAACTGCTTCCATCAGATGGGCCTGTGAGCATGTCTGTGGGGAATTTTCTTGATTGTTAGTTGATTTGGGAGGACCTAGCCAACTTCGAATGGTGCCTGTCTTCTGCAGGTGGGCCCCTGAGCAGTTTAAGAAAGACAGCTGAGGCAGCCAAGGAAACCACGTCATTAAGCAGCACTCTCTGGGGCTCTATTTTAGTTCCTGCTTCTCAGCTTCTGCCCTGAGCACCTTCTCCGCTTCCCTTGAAGGTGGACTGTAACCTGTAAGCAAGGCGGGTGTGGTGGCACATGCCTTTAATCCCAGCGTCCAGCAGGCAGAAGTAGGCGGATCTCTGTTAGTTCCAGGCCAAACTGGTCTACAAAGTGAGCGCCAGTCCAGATAGAGTCTTATGGTGAGGCCCCCCCATTGGTTTTGGTCAGCATTTTATCTCGGAGACAGAAACCCAACCAGAACACACAGTAATGACAAAAGTAATTCACACCCTACTACTTTTTAGTACATTTGGAAGTCAATCTTTCTGCTTTGCTCTTTTTGCTCTAGATTATATGGAGTTATTTTTGTGGTTCTATAAAAATGTTTTTTTTTTCTATAGGTATTCCATCAAATCTCTAAGTCACTGTGGGTTGCAAGGATAATTTAGCAAGTTTTATTCTTCTAACTTATTAACATGGAGTGGCTTTCCACTTTTTGATTCCACCTTAATTTTTCATCAGTGTTTTATAAATTTTCATTGTAGACAAATTTCATCTTTGATTCAATTTATTTATTAATATCATGATTTTACTATTTTTGAAATTATCATAAATGTGGTCATACTCTTGGTTTTTATTTTAAATACTTTATTCCTGAAATATAGCCATGCTACTGAAGTTTTAAGGTTGATTTTGTATACTTAAAGTTTATTAAATTAATCCATCAATTCAAGCAAATTTGAGACTGAATTTTTCTGGTTTTAAATATATGGAAGATCATGACCTCTATAAATGATGGCAATCTGACATCTTTTCCAACTTGGAAGCCCTTGTTTCTCTTTCCTGACTGCCTTGATTTAGTCTTCTCTGTTGAATAAAACTAGGCATGATTCTCATCATGAATCCTAGTTCTGTGTCCTTATTTAAATGACCTACCTTCTAAAAGCAACTGAACATTACTTGCAAGCTGCTCTGTATTGGTGATTTTGTTAGGGTAACCTGACTATACAAAGACACAGAAAGACTGGCAAGACTGTGCACTGGCGAGTTTTATGCCAACTTGATATAAGCTAGAGTCATGAGAGAGAAGGGAGCCTCCACTGGGAAAATGTCTCCATAAGATCCAGCTGTAGGCCAGATTGTAGAAC